>NC_064817.1:97778322-97983271 GCF_023721935.1 Panthera uncia
TTATTTTATTTTATTTTATTTTATTTTATTTTATTTTATTTTATTTTTTGAGACAGGGAGAGACAGAGCGTGAGTAGGGGAGGAGCAGAAAGAGAGGTAGACACAGAATCCAGAGCAGGCTCCAGGCTCTGAGCTGTCAGCACAGAGCCCGACGCTCGAACTCGTCAACCGTGAGATCATGACCTGAGCGATGTTGAACGCTCAACTGACTGATCCACCCAGGTGCCCTGAGGGGTTCTCAAACTTGATCACACAGCAGAATCTCGCGGAGGGCTTGGTAAAACAGTCCCCTGGGCTCCAGACCCAGTTACTGAGTCATAGGTCTGGAATGCAGCCCGAGAATGTGCATTTGTAGCAAGTTCCCAAGTGACGCTGATGCTGCTAAAGACCAAAGTTTGAGAACAACTGTTTTAGTGAAAGCAAGACCAGAACACGGTCAGCCGATTAAAGTGTATGTACTCCTGAAGAGGGAGGCACAGGACATAAGCCATATAAAGGCAGGCAAGTCACTAACTGGTTCACGATCATACCGTGATGAAATAAATCTGTGAGGCATGAATTTTTAACTCATCTATATAAACGGTTTGCCAAATCGTATATTTTTTAACAAAATTTATTAATGTTTATTTATTTTTGAGAGAGAGAGCGAGTGAGAGAGCAGGGGAGGGGCAGAGAGAGAGGGAGACACAGAATCGGAAGCAGGCTCCAGGCTCTGAGCTGCCAGCACACGGGGCTTGAAGTCACGAACCGAGAGACCATGACCTGAGCCGAAGTCGGACGCTTCACTGACTGCGCCACCCAGGCACCCCTGCCAAATTATAGTTTGGGGAGTTGTGTTGAAGGTGTCATGACAAAGTGGAGGTTGGACTATGAGATGAACCGTAGGGTTCCTTCAAATCCAGAGATCATAAAATGAAAACATGTTTTAACCTGATTTGTCTGTGTTAAGTAAGTGTCAATTTCCCCCATCCTTGTTATTCTCTTTAGACAGTGTTTGGATTCGTGTTATTGCACTAGTCAGAGCCTGTCTTGGATAAGAGTTACACATCTGTGTGTCTTTTCTATTAGATAGTCTACTCCAGGGCAAGGACTGTGATTTTCCTCTCTGTGTCCTTCCCAGTGCCTGGTGTACACAGCACATGCTCAAGAGAGCTTCGTAGACTTTCAAGGCAAATATTTTTACATGAAGATGTAAGATACTTAGAACCTACCCTCATGGCACTGCTTCAAAGGTTTCAGAGACTGCTTTGAGGTTCCTGTGCGACAGATGCCTTACAGTTCATTTATTAGAAGCCAGCATTCCGGATTGTGCATGAGGACTTTCTCCTCATGAGAGTTTTGTTTGATAATTGACTACTTCAGGGAATTAAATGGTGCCCCTGTGACTGGGAAGAATGAATGAACAGTCCCCCTCGCATGCTTAATTTATGAACACTAACCCCATCATTCCTTTATATATTGCCATACAATTACGATGTGGTATCTCATAATTTAAATACATTTGAGGGTTCTAATATTCAGATATTTGGGGGGTTTCCACACAGCACAGGCTGGGTTTTCGATACATGTTATCTAAGCGGGTACAGCACCATGAAAATACTTAATGGCATAGCACAAACCTGTTTTCATGTTCTGAAAATGTGAATGCAGTGAATGTTCATATGCAAACCCAATAAAATCTCATTAGTTTTTACTGAAATAGAGCGGGCAGATTTAATCCTACTCAGTTGGTCACTGGCCCAAATAAATAATACCTACTAAATGGGTAACGTTAAAAGCAGCTGGAAGCATTACCCATCAACATTCTAGGACATTCTGGGAAAGGTGGTGCCATTGAAAATGCAGATAGCTTTTTAAGCAGAATTATTTTCCTCATGGCTAGCGATGTTTCAAGTAAAACAAAATGGGGGCACTCACCCTGAGGACGGTGGCTATTTTCCCATCTGCCCTGGTAATTGCTTGTCAAAAGCAGGCTTGCTTTGGATGCCTGAGATCCCCAAAGTAATGGGAAAAAGATCAAGTGTTTTGAAGCAATAAGAAAACTGACGACACAGTCACATTTTCAGGACTGCGTAAGTGCCAGTTTGCTTCATTTAGACACATGATTATTTTTGTCCAGAATTTGAATCCTGAAATATTTGTCCTGTAAGCCCTTGCGACTCCCGAATAGCGTCAAGTTGGTTTTTAGTTGGTTTGGTTTCGTTTGGATTTTGCCTGTGTTACACATCACTCCAATGGTTCTTTGTAATCAGCCCTATGGGGTTTTATTAACCTCATTAACCTTTCCTGTCACTTCTCTGCGAATCTGCCCTTCAAATAACGGATAGGCCTTAAATATACGGGAAGGCTGTCTGATTGGCTATAGCCTGGCCACGGGTTACTCTTCCTTCCACTGAGGAAAACGAGGAAAACGTGAGGCCTAGCTCCACCCACACCAGTTCTAGCTTGGCCTTGCTGGTCATCACCGCTGTGACTTTTCCCTGCCCTGTCTTCAGCCACCTCATAAACATGTCATTAACAATAAAACAACCCAGTAAAATGATTGTCTTATGAACTGTACCTTTCTAATGGAACTCTATTGTGTCCCCTGGTACTTGTTAAATATATGTAACATACACAAACTTACATAAATAAAACACTTATGAAGGACTTATTACTCTGAGCACTTTCTTTATCTTATTTCATTTAGTATCAATATAACCTTGGGTTGGTACACAATTACTAGCCTGTTTTAAAAAATGAGGAAACAGCCAGAGAGGTTAAAAAAAACCACAACTTGCTCAACTTAACACGGCTCGAAAGTGGCAGAGTGGTGGAGGCCTTTGGACCTGGATTCTAAGGGGCCTGAGCTATACTGCAGATCTTTCTTAAGATGGAAAAAATGTGGCTATAAATGAACATAAAGAGCTCACCTAGAAAGATGGTGCTATCGCTTTCCATAGGGCCTGGGCTCCTGGAGACATTCACGAACCGCTGCGTACTTTCTACGTGCTGTGTGTGGAGTGCAGATGAGCGGCCACATGTCACTCATTCCCTCTCCCCAAGCCTGCATTTACTCTGCCCTCTCTAGACACACATTTAGATGACAGAACCGGCTACGGCCACTGCAAGCAAATAGTATGGCTAAGAAGTAAGTAATAAGGAGTTGAGCCTTTTGAATTTCTTAATGGGGCAGTAAGATGGATAAAATGTCAGAAAATCCCTACTCCTACTGAGATAAGCTGTAGATAGATAGCTACTGGTATTACTAATCACAATTATTAAGCATCTCAGAACATCTGAGTGCCAAAATACCACAATCAATTGAACAGCCTTTTGAAGATTTGTGCTCTGATTTCTTTTTGTTCTTCTTTGCCCAAGAGCGTTTGCAAGGAAGTGAAAGTCACACGTTCTTTCTTTTTGGTACCTTTAGGTGTTGACTGCTGATTTCAGGAGCTAGTCAGCACTATATATCTTGGAACCTTCAGCACTTTGTAATTTTTATAATGTGTTTCCTAAACTTTAGCATTAGACAAAATAGTTGTCTGAAAAATCAGGAGATCCCGTCTTCACATACGTAACACCTTTCATATAAACGAGATCAAAGTGGTTTATTAGCAAGTAGCAATGATTTTAACTTCCCACTTAGGATGAAAACTGCAGAAGCGATAAGCGAAGGAGGTTGCTCAGGAAAAGCAACATGGTAAGACAAACAGAACTGCGAGGGACCATGGCCGGGCCAAACCACACTTGGAATTCCTTTTCCAAATGTGGGCAGGTCATATGCAGTTCTTCGCTTCAGAAAGCAAGGTGAACACGAGATAGATTTGCAGATGCTGATGCTCTAGGAAGAGCGTCTCCCAATTCTTAGCTTATTCAATTTACTCAGTAATTGTTGTATTGTGTGTTTATCAACCCTTAGTTGTATACTCGGTATCATGTTTTTCATGTTCCTAGATTCTAACTACACAAAAACCTGCTATTAGCAAATAGACTTGGAGAACCTTAACTAGCAGATTGGTGAAAAAGTTAAAGAGAAAACATATGGATTCAAATTTGTATCTCAGCAAAATTACAAATGATCATGTTACAGACCTTCGGGGGGGTTACCTGTGTGTAGATGAAAGTGTGAGTGTTGCTTCCACGAATGCTTGAATACCATTGGATTTTAGATATTTGAAAATACAAGCTATTCTTACCTCTTCTTTTTCCTAATTCCAAATCAGCGAGTGCTTTCTATATGTTTAATCTCTTTTGAGTTCAACACTAATTGATGGATCTGCTATTTTTTTTTCTTTTCAGCACTAAAATAGTCTGGGCTATTGCTGATTTCTTGCTAGAGGTTATTCAGTTTGTCTGAGCTATTCAAATTTTCTCAATGCACTACTCCTAGAGAATAGGCACCCCATCCCTGTATAGTAAAACCTAGTACACAGTATATAGTAATTGTTGAGAAAGGTTTGTTTTACACCTTTTCTTTTCATATAATGCCACAGAATCCTGATTTAGTGGGTCCCTAAAAGTCGCCGCCAGGCCCTGGCTTGTGTGACAGTCTATTGCATAAGGGTCCAAGATCATCTAAGATATAGATGAATGCTATGAGGTCTCTGCTCTAGTGTCACTTCCCCAGAGTGGCTTTCCTGGACCACTCTGTCTAAAATGGTCACTCTCTGGAGGTACCTGGTGGTTCAGTCAGTTGGGCACCTGACTCTTGATTTTGGCTCAGGTCATGATCCCAGGGTTGTGGGATCAAGCCCCACATTGGGTTCTGTGCTGAGCGGGGAGCCTGCTTGGGATTCTTTCTCTCTCTCCCTTTGCCCCTCTCACGTGCATGCTCTCTAATAAAAAATTTAAAAACATTTAAAAAAGTATTATTAAAATGGTCACTCTCTGTCCCTAACCTTTATTTCATTTGAAAGTACTTTACCTACCTGACATTTACCTTTTCCTTTTTATTTTAACGTTTATTTATTTTTTGAGAGAGAGAGTGAGAGACAGAGCACAAGCAGGGGAGGGGCAGAGACAGAGGGAGACACAGAATCTGAAGCAGGCTCCAGGCTCTGAGCTGCCAGCATAGAGCCCGAAGGGGCTCGAACCCATGAGCCGTGAGATCATGACCTGAGCCGAGGTCGGACGCTTAGCCGACTGAGCCACCTAGGTGCCCCCTACCTTTTTCATCATCATTCTTCCTCACTAGACCGTATGGGGAAGGTACTTTGTCTGCTGTGGCCCAGAGCCTAGGACAGTGCCCATCACCAAATGAATAAATGGACCAAATAAACATTGTAATGTTCATCGATCTTAAGAGTGAAATGATTAATCTTCCTCCAGGTGGATTATCTTTAAAGAAACTATAGGATCCATCGTTATAAATGATGCCAGAGTGTTGTTAATGGGAATTTTTTCATTGTGGTAAATGAGAATGTTTTGCTGATTGATTTTTCCCATGGAATTCATCTGTTTAATACAAACATTTTAAATTGTAGGAAAAAATTACTTCCAGCCCCACACTTCAAAGAACGAAGCTTCTTGCAAATAGTTAAGCTGCTCACGGTCCAAATAAGCTTTGTGTTTTTCTTACAAGTTATCAATAGTCTCCCGTTTGCATCAATTTTAGCAGCTTTTCATGCTCACCTGAGTTAATTAGTCCCATCTCGGAGCTACTGCTGAAAACGTCCCGGTCAGTCTCACTTCTGTCATCATTTAATGACTTTGTCTTTGTTAGAATACCTCTTGTCTTACATCACTTAGGTTCAAGCAGTTGAATTTGAGACCCCTGTGTTGATAAACTCCAAGCTCCCTTAAAAACCTGATGTTTCAGAATCCACAGAACTTACTGCAATTTGTAATTAATTTAATTATGTATGCATTTACTTGATGTTTTGACTGCCTTTACCACTAGAACGTAAGGGGAGCTCTGAATAAAGGGACGTGGTTTCTTTTGTTTCCTCCCATTCATGTAGTTCCTGGCACACAGTGGGCACTCAAGAAATATCTGTTGAATAAATGAGTGAAGACATAGCTTCTTTAAAAAAAAAGAGCTGACATCAGGATATTCTATTGGGGATGGCAGAAGAATTTGATACCTCTTCTGGAAGAATTTAAAGTCCTTGGTTACTTTAGGGGTGCCTGGGTGGCTCAGTCAGTTAAGTGTCCGACTTTGGCTCAGGTCATGATCTTGTGGTCCGGTCCGTGAGTTCAAGCCCCACGTCAGGCTCTGTGCTGACAGCTCAGAGCCTAGAGCCTGCTTTGGATTCTGTGTCTCCCTCTGTCTCCACCCCTCCCCTCCTCACATTCTGTCTCTCTCTCTCAAAAACAAGTAAACATTAAAAAATTTACAAAAATAAAGTCCTTGGTTACTCTGGACATGCTAATACTTCAGTAAAACACAAATTTTAAAAAGCAGTAATTAGTATCTATAAAGTATGGTTACTCTTTTTTTAATATTTATTTATTTTGAGAGAGAGAGAGTGCCACCCAGGTGCTCAGGTATGCTTGTTTTTAAGCCCTAGTCCCTATTCAAGATCAGCAGGTTCTGCAGCAGTGACCCATCTCCCTGCAACCTTCTCCACCTTAACCTCACTCTTGATTCAATCATTCATTTTGCCATTCACAGGATTTCCAATGGTATAAATTTCCACCTCAACTAAGTGCAGAGAAGCATGTTTTATTAAACAAGTTATGTTAAGTAATTATGGCTGTTACCAGGTATCATGAATAATCAGGAGCATGAATCAAGGTTTTATTACCGAGCGGGGTGTAGTAAGGGAGGGGGAAGGCTTGCGTATGTCAAGAGTTTGCCAAGAATGCCATGCTCTAGGCATTATAGTACTTCCATTTGCTCGGGGGCACTTGTCTTTGTTTTTCTCATGAGACAGAATGATGACGTGTACCAAAGGGAGCCAGTTCACGGCAGCCTTCATATTGCCTTCTTGATATTGCTCCTTATTTTCTGATTTTTTCTTGATTCTAAATTTTGATTATCTAGCCCATTGAAGGAAGAGAGAATTATTGACGCTTGTACAAAGTTATAAATGATGTCAATTATGGGCAGGCTCTGACAGTGGTGGAATGTCTCATAAGGTAAAAAAAAAAAAAAGAGTAATTACTTTGCTGCTGTTAGATAATCACTTCATCTTTTATGAATTTGTTCCTGTGCTATTTGGAGAACAGTAATCTTACCTTTAGGCTGGTTCTACATTTGGGAATTGACTTATTTGAGGTCCTAATATCATCTGTGTGTTCTAGGCAACAAAAATGAGTTTTTCATTGGCAAATACGAGAAGAACACTTCAATATTACTACAATGGAGTCACTCCTTCTTTCCCGGCTTTTTGCTAAGTACTGTGTTAGACTCTGGGATACAGTGGTATGATAGATTAAAGATGGCCACGAATTCTTTGATACTTCTCTCATCATGAGGGGGGATCTATGTCTCCCCCACTTTGAATCTGGGCAAGCTCTGTGACTTCTGTAACTAACAGCATGTAACATAAGTGACACTGTTAAAATTTCTGGACACAGGCTTTAAGAGACTGGCATCTTCCATTTCTTGTCTCTTGGAATGCTCCCTCTTGGAGCCGTGAGCCACCATATACGAGCTCTGACAAACTCAAGGCTGGCGGCCATGCCAATGGGAAGCCCAAGTAGAAAGGCTGTATGTAGAAGGAGAGATTCCTGGCTGTTATCCAGCTGTTCCAGGCCCCAGCTATTTGAGTTATCCAAGCTGAGAGCCCAAATATCACCAAGAAAAGACAAGACATCCTGGCCATACCCTGTGTGAATTTCTGACCCACAGAATCATGATATATAATAATAAAATATATTTGAATCCATTATGTTTTGGAGTAGTTTTCTACACAGCAATAGATAATCAAAACAAGGAGAGAACAAATCAGACTTGGTCCTCGTCCTCAAAGAACTTATGATTTAGCAATTGGAACAATCCAGAGCTATTACTGTATAAATCCCAGTATGGAGCAAGAAACTGAAATATAGCAACTTCATAGAAACTAGAAGAAACCTATCATTTTGCTTAACCTCTTCGCTCTGCACCCTGCTAACAGTGCTGTTATGTACGTAATGCTGTACTAAGTTTGGTCCCAACTCTAGAACTTTTCAACTAAGGGTGGGCATTTACCAGGAGTGGGCAGAAGAGGCTGCCATAACTTCACCCAACAGTATTGCTGCAAGTTTTTAAATCTTTAAATTGTTCTTAAAACCCTTCTAAGTGATAAACACAATAGCCAAATGCCTCTCAATGTCCTTCTCATAGAAAGTAACCATTTTGCTCCTACTACAAGTGGGACCTGGACTATCTGAGTCGTGACTGGTGATACATGATGCCATCGGTTAAAATCCCCTGCCTCAAGGGAGTGACTGGCCTAAGGTGTGAGGCAGAGTGTATACGAACTATTCACAGGGTATACACAGGTGCCCTGGTGAACTAAGGGTGGAAATATCATTCCATTCATGTGATTTCTGGTTCATGTTCAGTCACCTTTTTTTCTTTTTAAACCAACATAGTAAAAGGCCCCGAATTAAGTAAAATGGTAAGATGAGATTTTTAAAGATCCTCAGGGAAACAGAGAAGAAAGACAAAACCAAACACTTGAGGTCGTTCCAAGGAAGGCTATAAAAGCTGTGTAGTCCAGAGGTTACCAACTCTAACTCCAGCCGGGCCAGGCGTGCCATTGAATGGGATGGAAGTGAGCCGGGTGTAAGGGGAGCAGGGAATGGTGACTGGAGAGACATGTCACATCCTATCCAGAGAGGCAGTCACCTATGTCACGGCCATGGGTGCAGAGATGCCGCACTTCGCAAATTTTCTAAGGAACGAAAACCTTCCAATTTTTATATCAGATCTTCTAATTTCTAAATGCTGGGCCAAACAAAACACATCTGCGGGCTGATGCTAAGCAACCTCTGGTATAGATGCCTGACATGGATTGATGTGGGGTCAGCCTCTCATGGCTACAAAACGGACGAATGAGTTTGGCCAGACCTTGCTGTTGGTGGTTGCACTAACCCTGGTAGGATTTTGTTTTTTTTTATTTATTTTTGGGACAGAGAGAGACAGAGCATGAACGGGGGAGGGGCAGAGAGAGAGGGAGACACAGAATCAGAAACAGGCTCCAGGCTCCGAGCCATCAGCCCAGAGCCTGACGCGGGGCTCGAACTCACGGACCGCGAGATCGTGACCTGGCTGAAGTCGGACGCTTAACCGACTGCGCCACCCAGGCGCCCCTGGATTTTGTTTTTTAAATGCACTTCTCCATTAGTGATGGCTAGTGAAATGTCTGGCTTTGCAAATTACTGCTGTCGTTTAGTTTAATGTACTCTTGTTTTTACATATTTATAAAAACCTTTTACATTATTAATAGTGATTAAATGCTTAGACACTGAAGATCAATAATGCTTCTGTTCACCTATTTACATTATTAAAAAGTAATAAGTCATACAGAGCACGTATAATAGGTGGTTTACTTTGTAGTCACGTTGGAGTAGATCGAAAAGATGAAACTCAGGCTACAGGGTAAAAGGTATTGAGGGAAAAAACGGTAACCGAATTGGGCTTGCTAGAGATGCGACTGTGGGCAGGTTACATGTTCACAGTGACATGATGCCATCACGGGGCACGGGAGGTACACATTTCGTGTGCTCTCACGTGCCAGTGGAGCAAACTTGAAACAACAAAAGCTAGTCTCACTTGGATGCACAAGGATGAACAGATGTTTAACCTTTACGTGTCCTTGCAACAATTAGTCACCTGCGCGCCACTGTCTTGAGCTCCGAAGGCTTCTGATGGTGGCAACATTCAGTGGTGAGTCAGCTGTGGGGTCACATTTTGCCAGGAGGCCAATGAGCCCCTTGACAAGGCTTTCTTCGTCGGCTTATACAGCTATCTCTCAATTATGTGGCAGAAGCAAACAAGCAGAGTGGTTTGCCTGATTATGGCACATAAACATTCTAGATCTGTCTGAAGCATGCAACTCCACAGTCAGGGATATATAAGGACTGTAAGTCTTCTCAGGGTTAGCCATCCCAGCCTTCCAAAGAGCCAAAGTGGCTTGGCATAGTGGTTTCGAGGTCAAGCTCTCGGCACCAGTCTACTTGGGTTCAAATCCTGGCTCTGACACTCACTGATTGTGAACTTGGACAAATGACTTACTTAACACCTCAGTTCTTGTTTCCTCACATGGAAAGTAGGCATAATAACAGTGTCCACCACATGGAGTTTGGGTAAGGATTAAATGAGATAGCACATGTAAAAGCTTAGTATGAAGCCTGACACATAATAATTGCCAAATAACGATTTGCATATAGGAAAGACCCATCTTAGCCGTCATTCAACCGTGTTCTTCTACCAACAGGAAGTTTGCAAATAACGTCATGGAAATGTATTAAATAGAACTGGATTTTTAACTTCACTTGTTTTTTTTTCTTGTGGTGACCCCGACATAACTCATCCAGTATAAATTAGATCCAAGCCACCAGGTTTAGTTAAGGACAGGTTGAAATGGGGCAGCTGTGGCATAACAGAAAGGTTGTAAGAGCTGCTACGATACAAACTCGGTGGCTGTGTGACGCGGGGCCAGTTATTTAATCTCTCTGAACCTGTTTCCTCATGCATAAAATGCACTAGCACAAAGATGTATAGTTCACGGGGCTACTGTGAGGGTAAAATGAAATAATGCCTGCTCGAGGGCTTTGCAAATGAAAAAGGTACTGTTTCGATGTAACCATTATTATTCATATATGTGATCAGAGTCGGATTTACGTTACCCAGAGTGATATCGCATGGGCTTATCTCTTAGAGGCAATAGAGCTAGACTGCTTGCCCTCAACTCTATCCCTTGGAAAAGACCTGCGCCTTTTCTGACAGATTCGATAGGTCTGTAATAGCTGAGACCACTGGATGAAGGGGACCTGTCGTTCTGAATTCAAATGTGACTTGCAGCACCAAATGATAACTTGCAGCATTTGACAAAAGGATGAAGACAACTCGGTCAAACCAGGAGAAGGAGGGGGCATTAGCTACCGCAAGGAATAGGTCTGTTCACTCTGCCAGCGCTGGCAAGTGGCTGGAGCCTGAAGCCAAACCACAAGGGTGGAAGTCTCTCTTCACTTTGCAAAGCTTATCGCGCCAGTGTCCTGCTCTGGGTCATGACCACTCATCTCCTGCCTCTCTCAGGTCCTGACTGTCTCTCTTGACTTGAGTTCAGTGAGTCATTTAACATACCTCCGTGACATGGAGGTTGCTATTTCTTTTACTTTTTTTGTTTTGTTTTGTTTTGGACTCACTTTTCCCTAAGCACAGAGAAAGCTGCAGGGAGAGTGGGGGGAATGGCTGTGTTTTGTTCCTTTTGTTTCCCTGGTGGACAACAAATAAGCCTCCACTACCTAAATCATGACTTTGACTGCAGCCCATCACAAAGTTTCCCCGGAGTTGTTACTGAGCTGGCAGAAACACTTCAGAATGGGGAGGACTAAGTCTCTTGGGAGAAGACAAACTCGATCCCCTGGCAGAACAGGTTTGGGGTTCTGTCAGACACCTAAAAGGTCACTCCCGAACAATAATAAAAACAATGAGGACGCTTTAAGTTTCAGTATCAGTTCTTACATACAATCTGTGGAAAGGATGCTGCTGAATGTTTTAAATTTCCATGCACATCTGGGCTTTTTTCGTTTACTACTTTGTGTAGCTCAAGATTGAGTGGTAATTTTCTTAGATTATCATTTGTATTAACATAAACTCTTGACTGAGTTTTCTTCTGGGGACTGATAGCACCCACCACGATGCAACTAAGTGGGCACGGTGTAGACAGGGGCTACTGGACAAATATTTTGCATGTTTCAAATTCCCATTTGTAACAATTTAGAAGGTAGTGAAATGAACACAGGAGGACATTTTTAAGAGACCAGAAATGTTGACTTCAGTGACTCATTTATGTCTAGTGCTAATTAGTAAAATATATCATTGCTGAAGATGAAGCAGAGAATATAGCAATGAGCAAATTCATGTGATTATACTTCAAACAAGTAAGTTAATCTTGAAAAAATTCTTTACCTACTGGGTTGGGCTTTGGTCTCATGTCTTAGTGACAATTCATGCATTTGAGCTTTCTTAGAAGACAGATTTTCACAAGTCTTGTATTTCACATTAAGACGTCAAATTCAGCCAAGTCTTTCATATAGAAATGTTTTACATCAAGGAATAAAACAACATTTGGCTTTTGAAATTCAGGAGTTTTCAAGGGATAAATCCAGAAGCTAAACAATAAATCTGCAAATTATACTTCCATCCTGTTTTTGTCATTAAAAGCCTCATCTGTGCTTTGCTACAAATAATACATACTGTACGTGTGTGTGTGTGCGTGTGTGTGTGTGTGTACCGTTGACCCTTGAACAACACAGGGGTTAGGGTTCCCCCATGAAGTTGGAAGATCCACATATAACTTTTGATACCTCAAAAACTTAACCACTAATAACTCACTGTTGACCAGAAGCCTTACTAAGAACATAAACAACTGATTAATGCATATTTTGTATGTTATATGTATTGTATACTGTATTCTTACAATAAAGTAAGCTAGAGAAAAAATGGTATCAAGAAAATCATAAGGAAAATACATTTGCAGTGTTGTACTGTGAAAAAACCCACATATAAGTGGATCCGTGAAATTCAAACCTGTGTTGTTCAAGGGTCAACTGTATACACACACACACACACACACACACACACACACACACACACATTTATATGTGTATCTTTTACGATAAAGAATCTCAAGAAATGGCTTCTCACTCTTAACCAAACAGTAAGGTCTTGGGTATTCCAGAGATGCCTACAAAAGGAATTGATACATACTGTGTGGAATGGAAAGTAGCGTGACTTTTAGAAGACCTCTTCCTTTCATAGTTAAGGAAAACCATGACCACTGTTTATTAAGAAACAAAATAAATACATACATACCTGCTGTCAAATGAGATCTCTGGAGGAATGACATGAGTACTGTCCTTGCCCATGAGGAATTTGATTCGATCATAGAAGAGTCTCGAAGTGTGCTGAGAGAAGAGGGGTTGGCTTTGCTGAATGAGGTCAAGAGGATCTGGTGAGCCCTGACAGAGGGGACTTACATAACAGTTGCTTTGTTGACAACAATCAGGGTCCACACAGTCAGTCAAACCATCTGAAAAAAAAATATGCTTTTTGAAATTTAGCTTCAAGAGAAACAACACTGTTTAAAATATGCACAGATGGAGAAAAATCTAGAATACAGACAAAGGTAACTGTCCATGTTTTGAGTTTAGGATCTATTAAATTTGCATGTTTCTCATGAAAAATTACTCTGAGTTTAGATGGCACAAACTATTTTGCTCATAAATCTTTCTTCCCTGAATTCTCCAGCATTTATGGGCTGTACTGTACTGTGTACATTTGGATAGAGTCTTCCATTAGGTATCACTCTCTTTAGAAGTTTCCTTCTTCCTCAGCAAGGCCATTCCTCCAGGATAGCAACTATTCTTAGAGTTCTTTTGAATTTCTCACACCATGTGCATTCATGAGCACACAATTAACAAATGCTTGCCAACTTGAATTTGTTTGTGTTTTTTAAAACATCTCCTAATATTCTTGTCTAGTGGTAATTCTCAAAATAGAAGTGGGCATTCTCATAGTGATAATTTGTGTCTGGGGCAGGGCAGTGATTTTCAAATGTGTAGCCAATTATCTTGGGGAGCTTATTAAATATACACATTTTTGAGCCCCACCTATTAAATCAGAATTTCTTCAAGCCCAGGATTATGCATATTTACTGTGAGTGAATCTGAGGCACACTACTGTTTCAGAACCATTTTTTTTTTGAATTTGTAGAATCAACTAGTCCTTACTTGTTCCTAACCGCGGTTATTTGATGCAAGTACTAATAAATCTCAGGTATATGAATGTGATGAGTTGCTCTCTTTCATTTTGTAGGCCTTCACTATTTACTCAAGACTCTCGAATCTCTGGTTGTACTAATAAAAAAATCACATAAAGATTGCATTCTTTGGTAGAGGAATTGATGAGGGGCAGAGGGTTACAGGAGGAGGGGAGACCATCTGAGAATCTAATAGGTGCAAAAACACTGTGTTAGATGATTGGGGAAGTAAATAGAGAAAAAGACTCTTTTCCTGTTTTCAGGAGCTCAGAGTTTAGTAGGAGAAACAGGTGTATAAACAGCTGACTCTTACACGAGTTAAAAGTGCAGTAAGTATTACAAGAGACTACGTGCAAAGAGAAGGGGCTGGAGTGATTAACTGAGCATATGGACACTTCATTCCACCCCCAACAAGCAAAAAAATTAAAGTCCTTCCAAGGTCCTTAAAGCAGACAAGTAGCTCTAATTTAGATGTTTAACAAGGGTAAATATAAAGATGCTAATCTTCCTGGCTGGCAGTGGAACAGGGAGGTTCAGATGGATCACCGGCTCCTTAAGGCTGATGATGAAAGTTGCCAGCGCTGGTTTCACGCAGCTCTTTGGCTTGTTCCCTTCCTGACGTGGGTGCCCCTGTGGAGGCGGACAGGGGTGGACCACAGCTGGGGGCAATGAAAGCCAGGAACACCAAGAGAGTAGACATTTGGAACAGTAGCCCTGGGGCACCCAGGGAATATTTTCCCCCACATGAGGTCGTTTAAAATTCCCTGTACCACAGACACTACTTTGATTTAAAATGCGGTTTGCTGCTTTCTTGCCTTCCCTGGTTGTTCAGTGCATTTTTTGCCCTGGTTTCTACTTCTCTGTAGACATCTTTCTTTTTCACTGATGACTAACTTTTAAGCGTGGATTTGTTGCAGTAAGAAGTCCCTTTCTGCTCTCCTTTCTCCCCTCATTCATCATATTAGCAGATTTTCTATAGATTTCAGAGGCCACCGCCACCTCCCTCTCCAATACGTTGTTGTCAGTCTCCTATTAGCACATTATCTCTTTACTCTGCTAATTAAACATCTGGATGCACTGAAAAGCTGGCAAAAACATCAGGCCGATTAAAGGAGTTCTCTGATGTCTGGAATTGGTGCATAATACACGGAACAATGGAAAACTGCTTTTCAAATGGGCAGTCACCTTTATCTTTCAGTCGGTGACGAACGTACTAGTAATAATCAGATCGGGCACTCACAGGTTTCAACCTGTCAGTCCCACGATCCAAACTGATTTTTGAAAACAAATAGATTTTAAATAAATAGAAATGTCCAAATTATATTCAAAAATCAATTCTAAAAACTAAACACAGATCCAATTCAAAACTGGGACTCACATTCTCATCTAGTTATGTGCTATAAATTCCAAGCTAATGCTTCATATTTAATAGTTGCTATTATATAGGGCTGACCCTGTAAGACCTCTGTTTTCTTAGAGAACAGTGAGACTTCTGTTGAACCTAGGAAGGCTGCAGGCAAGCAGACCAATAATGGTATGCAAGCTCCAAATTATAATTTATAGGTAAGCCCAATACGTGCACAAAGATCTAGTTACCAATTATCACATTTGGATAACACTCCATACAGTATGTCTAGACTGTTACAAAGAAGTGCAAATGACAGTCACACTGCATGTGTGGGTTTCTTTCTTGCCCTTTCTTTCTTTCTTTCTTTCTTTCTTTTTTTTCTTGGACTATTACCGGTTCTATTATTGTTCTGAATTGGAAGCTGTGGCACCCTCCTGACAGCCAGGCTCAGGGTATCAGATATGAACATATCAAATATTAACTGATTTTACTTTTAGGGCCTCTTCATTTTAAAGGACTAAAAAATAAAACCCAGTAAAAAAGAAGGAGGTTAAATTATCTTGAAGGACTAAACATGGCATTCATTGATCTTAGCTTTGCCAGCCAGTTAGGGACTATGCCAGGAGGCCCAACTGGGGCTGATAAAGACCAAGGACACTGGTTTCTTTTGTATATGATCTAGTAATTTACTATAAAGCTTTTACTTACCAGATGTATGCCCGTGGATGAAAGAAGGATTGGACAGGGGGATGTGAATGATATACGGAAAACCTATCCTTTTCTAATCCTTAAAATGAATTTGTAAATATCCTTTTACGGACAACATCCATATTATCACATTGATAAAAATGGACAGCTAGGTCATGACAGGGTACCCAAAAGGATTTGGAAGCATGTATAATTAGTTAATATACTAGGTATGGCACTAGGTTCTTCCACATAGATTATTTCAACTGATCCCTACAACAACCCCGTTAGGTAGACATCTCATCTTCATTTACATTTAAGGAGGAGAGGGTAAATGTGATTGCACAGTTGGAGGAAATAGGAGAGTCCTATCAACACGCAGTGTTCTAGCTACACATCACATGTTCAGCAGCAACATCTAAGCAGTATTACTAGCACTGGCCCAGGCTGTAAGGCTTCTAAGCACCTGACTAATGTAGGTATTTAGAACACACGAAGTGGTTAAGGTCAAAGAACCGGACTGTGATTCTAATCTTACTTCGCTGCTTACAATCTAAATGATCTTAGACAAATCAGTTCATCTCTTGGATTCTTAACTTCCTTACCTACAAGATGGGGATTATAAAAACACCTAACCCACAGGGCTGTTGTAAGGATCACCTGCTATAATAATCATAAAGAATTTAGCACAGTGTTTGGTACGCAGCTAGCACTCTCGATCAATGTTAGCTCTTGCCATTAACCAAGTTCTACCCTGCACAGACTGCAAAGAGTCTAAGGATAGAGTCCCGGGGGTAGATGCCAATGGTGTGCAGTGGCAGCTAAAAACGTTCAGACCCACTTCTACTGAAGGTGCCTTATCACTGGCCAGAGGGCAATTAACTTCTGTGTCGCATATTCAGTTCGCTGGAATATGTTCATTTTGTGCACTCTGCATGGTTAGGTTGTCAGATGGGTAGAATCCTGTGTGGCTCTAAATAGACACTAATGCTACAGTAAATCTTTATTCATTGAATATCACAAATTCACAATTTGTTATCATTTGGACAGGGGCTGGATTGAAGCTTAACCTTTTCAGCATCTATAGAACAGAGGGTCTGCCAAGCAAATGAATAGTCAAAAAGAAATTGAAGGGCTGATCATTCCCATGACTCAGTTAAATAAAATCTTCTCAGGCATTTTAGAAACCCATAAAAATGGACTAATTATAAATCATTCATAAATTTTTACTCAAGCAGGCCCCCCTACCAGGCACTGCCATTAGCTTAGCTGTTGCTGTTATATGCGTGGAAGGTAATAGGACTGTATTTCCTTTGGAAATAGACTATAATTCATTTGATCTTTCACTTATTCAGGCTGACTTTCACCTCCAGGCTTTTGCTGTGTTAGTAAGAAGAAAATGGGAGAGGCTCAAGTGCACTCAGGATTTGACCTGATCCAATCACTGTTATTGCAATCACCTCATACAATTGACTTTTCCTGGGTCATGAAAGTAAATTGTTTATATGCCACTAATGTTCGTGTCCTCTGGTCCCCACCTGCCATCACTGGGGCTTCTCACATCACTCAGAGTAGAAGCCCATGTCCTGACAATGACTTAACTTCCCCCCCAGTCTGGCTCTTCACAGTCTCTCTCTTACCTCTCTGACCTTACCTCCTATTATCCCATAACCTTCCAAGAAGTTTGGAAAACATGTGACCTTCCCCATTATTCCTTTGCCTGGAATGTTCTTTACTCCAGTACCAACATGGCTCACCCCTCACTTCCTTTAAGTCCGAATGCCACCTTTTCAGGGAGGCTTTCATTTTCCAACTTATTTAAAATTCCACCCCTGTTCCACATCCTATCCTTTAATCTGCTTTTTAAAAAATGTCTCCGTCACACTTACATCTTCTAGCATACTATTTCTTTTAAAATTTTGGTTTATTGTCTGCCTCTCACGACTAGAATCTAAGCTCCCCGGAAGCAACGATTTAGTCTTTTTTATTCACTATTTCTTCACTCGAACAGTGAATGCCGTTCAAAGTAAGCATTCAGTGAGTGTGTGTTGAATGAATACATGCGTGTCCTGAAAGTCCTATTTCTATGACATTTGTAAATCTACCTAAAGATTAATAAACATTCAACTAATGCATCAAAAAACACAATTTATAAATAGATTCTTCATTGATACCACACTTTTATTACCCACTTCAAATTAATGGATTTCGAACATCATCTCATTCATTGTCACAACTGCAAAGTAGGCAGATGTCAAGTACTACCAGCCTTAGTTGCCAGATAATGTAACAGAGGTGGTCACAGAGTGTTCAGGTGAGTTACAGAGTTTAGATTTTCCAATTTTGTATCTGGAAGAGTTTGTATCTGGAACCACTGGGCAGTTTAAGCACTCTTAAGTAAGTGAGGATCCTTTAATGAATGGGTTGTTTAGAAACGAGGGGGGCATGGTCAGAAGAGAATAATTAGGAATATGCTTTCTGACCTAGGTCTTCTGTCCCAAGCCAAATCTTAACAGTAAACGTGGAGAAGGTGTCTGGCCCTTAAACAGAGCAAATGTTACCAATTCATTGCTCCTTCTATTTCATTTTCCTATTTATTAAACACTGCAGCATGCTGGTGACATTCAAAACATGAGGCTTATTGATCCATGAGCTTATGTGTTCATAATTCACCCATGGTGCTGATTTCTAGATCTAGAAACACTATATCATAGAACAGGCTTGCAAATAGCTATTGTTCTTAATGAATGGTGACTTGTTATGAAGAATGATTCCTGGAAGATCATTCTCTTTTAGGCAATTAACTTATTGATTTTGCCAATGAATATGAATATAGACCGGTGGGAGAGTTTGTATAAGAGAAGCTTGGAAAACATGTGACAAATATTTAAAAGATCAGGGGGAAAAGAGCTGTTCTGATTAAACACTCTTATTCCTCATCTTTTTAACCTCCTTGACAGTCTTTCCACGGTATCAAAAACCACCTTCCTTCCTTTACAACTAGAGTGAATAAAATGAAATCTCTGCTTGATAACTGAAGGTTGTATGAAATTCACACTGCTCTCTATGATCTGGCTAATGCCTAGCTTCATATTCTCATCTCCTACCAGTCTCTCCTTGGCTCATATTCCAGCCACAGTGACTTGCCTTTCACTTCCTAGAAGAGCCTAGTACATTTCCATTGCAGGGCATTTGTACATGCTGTTTCCTTGGCCTGGAGCGTTCTGCTCCAGACTCATGTGGGGCCTCCCTTACCATGCAGACTTGGTTAGCTCCCTACACGTCTCTAGCGCTCTAAAAATTTTATAGCACTGCTTACAGTTGCCAATATGTAGTTATTTGTGTCATTTCTTATTTAATATCTGTCTCCCTCCCTAGGCCATAAGCTCTATGAGGGCAGAAACTTGTCTTGTCATTTTCTCCCTAATGCCAACCACAATACTTGGCACGAAGTAGTAATGAATGAATGGAAAACTGGGTACTCAGTATGAAATGTCTGCCTGAAAGATAAACATTGGAGTCAAACATTTAGATCAGCATTATCCAATAACAGTTTTTTAAGATGATGGGAATGCTCTAGATCTGTTCTAATAGTCACTAGTATCATGTGACGCCTGAGCCCTGGAGATGTGCCCAGTGCAGCTGAGAAATGGAATTTTTAATGTTATTTAAGTTAAACTGAAATAGTCACATTGACTAGTAGCTACCATATCAGACAGTGCAGATTTTGAGATTGCCAAATGGTTAGACGTTGGATGGTGTATAAACTTAGCCAAACAACATAACAGAGTTTGACATTTTCATGAGGTCCTATTTATCATTTTTTTCTATTGTGGTGGTTTCTTTCCTTGCTTTTATGTTTGAGAAGTCCTTTCCTGTCTTGAGATTGGTCACCTATATTTTCTTCTAATTGTGTTTGGGTTTTTTTTTTTTTTACCTTTAACTCATTAATCAGCTGGAGTGTTTTGATTTCTCTTCGGCTTTTGGAATATGCTATAAATTGAAAATCTAAGGTTTTTTTTTCCTCAGGAGTTGTCTGAGCATTCCTTCACAATGCTTCTTTTCCCTACTGATTTTTGATGCCAGTTATATAATCTACTAAATGTTTATTTGTCCTGGGGTGTGTTGCAGGGCTTTCATTTGGTTGTACTGATCTGTCTACTCTTCCATCTGTACCCCTTTGGTTTTTTAAATATTTTATTATTTATTTTTGAGAGAGCACAAGCAGGGGAGGGGCAGAGAGAGAGGGAGACACAGAACCCGAAACGGGCTCCAGGCTCTGAGCTGTCAGCACAGAGCCCGACGACGAGGGGCTCGAACTCATGAGCCATGAGATCATGACCTGAGCCAGAGTCAGACGCTTAACTAACTGAGCCACCCAGATGCTCCAGTACCACTTTGTTTTAATGATCATAGCTTTAAAATATTCTTTAATGTCTGATAGTTCTAGCTTGTTCTCTTTGTTTAGGCTATTCTGATTCAGTTAGTGCAACGTCTAAACTTTTTTTCTCATGTCAATTTATATGTGCACATAATGCATGGTGATCACAATTTTTAAACTCCAAATCAGGACACATGATTAACACAGGAAAATGTGGTCACCATTCACATCAATATTAAGTCTCCTTCAAGCACAGGGTTGTGCACGTGGTAGGTGCTTTTTGACTAAAAGGATAAAAGAGGTAGAGACATTTGATTGGTCTGTAATTTCTATGGTAGTTAGTTCTTATATATACAATGCATAAGACAGCTTTCCTTGTTTTGCATGTTAAGAAGAAATCCAAAGGTGATTTGTTCTCTGTTCTGTTCTTACTGTTCAAGGAGCTCTTAGGTAGCTCCTAGACCAGCTGTGTCACCCACATATTCAATGCAGCCCAATTAGTTACTAAGAGTCACAATGCATTGAATCAGAGTGTGACTAAAGTCAAAGCTGCAGGAAACAGCAGCAATACTAATGAGTATTCAAAGCTGATTAGAATGCAAAAAAATCCTGCTATTCTTTAAGTATCAGCGATAATATGGGGCAATCAGGTAGCAGCTACTTGAAGCAATTGCTCGAAAGTGATTTTTTTTTGAGTGGGAAGATTTCTTAAGAATTACATTTTAAAAATGAGGACCATTTTTTCCCCAAAAGGTTCAACTGGCACTTTCTGATTTAATTGAAGCGCACACACACATACACACATGCACAAATAAGTATGCAGATATTAATCATTAGTCATATTCAACTAAATGAATCCAGTAATTCTGGATAGCTGGAAAGCTGAAATCACCAAATGAAGGGCATTTAATGTATTCTTATGGATAATATTTTAGCAGCATAAGAATGAAATTATTGTCCAAAATCTCAGTCATGGGGTTTTTAGAGGTTATTTAATCCATCTTTCCATCTCAAGGTAGAACCAAATCTATATTTATCATCAATATCATCTTAATCCTACTAAAGGAGAAAAAATGGTAATTGGAACGGCTACTCCCTAAAGAAACAATCATAAAAATACACTGAACTCATATCAGGGTTGTT
Organism: Panthera uncia; assembly: GCF_023721935.1. Taxonomy (NCBI): domain Eukaryota; kingdom Metazoa; phylum Chordata; class Mammalia; order Carnivora; family Felidae; genus Panthera; species Panthera uncia. Next base: position 97,799,783 of record NC_064817.1, read on the forward strand.
GATTTTTGATTCCCACATTAGATACACAGTTTTAAAGGAATGTTCAGAGGTCAATAGATATTTAGCAAAATCTTCTATACTTTTTGTGTCTATATATACCACAGATACTAAGAATTGATAGTCCATTAATTCATTAATGTTTAATCGATTCATTCATTAAACATTTTTGGCTGCCTCAAGGTGACCTTGAGGCCCTAAAAATGCTTGACAATTAAATATTCAATTATTTTTATCAAACTGTACTTTATTAAGGCAGGAAACTTATTTTGGCTCAACCCAGAGTTAGAAATTATAATCATATAGGTTGTTAAAGTATTTTCTGAGCATAAACCTTTCAATCAATATATCAACTGAGAAATCTCTATTACGACCTCAAATCCTTTTGGAATGCCCACCATAGTTTATACCTGGCTCTGTCATTTCCTTGTTATATGATCTTGAGCAACTTATTTAACTTCTCTGTGCCTCGGTTTCCTAATTTGTAAAGCAGTATATTAAGAGTAGTTCCTGCCTCATGGGGATTAAATGAAACAGTTCACATAAAGGACTCAGCACTGTGCCTTGTACATAGGAAATCCTAAATACAAGTAAGCTAATATTATTAGTGATTATATTGGGCATATAACTATAGATTCTGGGTCATGCTTAACATGTAACAAGAAAACCATACAGACAATATAGTTAAGTGCTTGATGGTATGGTGCATCTGATAAACCCCATGAAAGACTGGGATGGTGGATGTCAGAGGTTCCATGGGAGACATGGCTTGAGCTGGGATTTAAATGATAGAGAATGACAGGTGTCAAGGAAAAGGCACACCAGGTGAAGGGGCATATGACGAAAACGAAGTAAAGGAAGGTGAAGATGAATCTTGGAGGACCATAAATGTCCAGTAAATAGTTGATCGGTACACCATTTAATTGAAAATCTCACTCTGGCTTCCCAAATAAAATTTTCAATTTAGATAGGTAGCAAGCAGTCTCTTCAGAAAATGGCTGTTACCCTAAGTGTAACGTATGTGTACATGTGTGTGCGTGTGAAGGGAAGAGTGGCATAGGCTATCACCTTTTAAGGAGTCCACGTGAATTGTCCATTTAATACTTATAATAACCCTATTTGAGGGTTAATATTATTATCAGCCCCATTTTGGAGATAAGGAGATTAAAGCTCAGAGATCTCAAGAAACTTTTCCCAAATCATACAGCCAGTAAGTACATAGCAGCCAGAAAGTCTAACTTCAAAGCTCTGTTCTCTTAAACACAAAGTTGCTTCCACTTAAAATTCATAAGGTCTTATAATTTTTTAAGGTAAATTGCTAGCCAGAACTAGTCAAGGGGGAAGCTCTTACACCCAGTGTGTACTTAAACTATGATTGCTAGCTTATTGACTTAAGCCTCATGTTTGGGTTCAGATGACAAGGTTTATAATTGTCTAAGCAAATATAGAAACCTGAGGAGTCAAATTTAATGATCTACTTCATTTTAAGCTAATAGGTAGAAACTAGAAATAAAGCCTTTTTTTTTTTTTTTTTTTAGAAATAAAGCTTTTTATTAACTTCATGTTTCCTTGAGTAGACAGAAAGAGGAAAGTGAGGATTTGTTGTTTTAGCTTCATTCAGAGGTGATTTAGGCTGTTTTGAGGCCTGATTGAACAATGTATTGGATACTTTTGTTTGCTTGACTGAAAAAGGAGTGTTACCCGGAGACCTTGGAGCCAATATGGCTTTTGAAAATATCATGTGCAGCTCTTGAATTAAATATAATTATTCTACTGTGCATTGTCTTGGATGCTGTGTCCTTTGAAAGATACAAAGCATTACTAAGAGGCAGAGACATAAGAGGTTGTTCTCAACGACTAAGAACAAAGAAAATTATTTCACAGTGTGTACAATGCAAGCTACACTAGCATCTGACAGTACGAACAGGGGTACAAAGATTTCATTTGCTATAATAGATGCCACAGAGATGGGAGGCAGCATGGCTACTGTAGTTAAGAAAACAGACTCTAAAGTCATAGAGACCTGAACTGGAATCTGGGTTCTGTGACTTTCTAGCTGTGTGACCTTGGAAAAGTCACATACTCTTCCACTCTAAGTATTAGTTTTCCCATCTATAAGTAGGGAAAGTAATGCCTATACCTCATGGCATTGCTGTGAGAATTAAATGAGATATAATGCAAGCAGAGTTTGCAATGTTGCTTGATCATAGTAAGTATTCAATACACCGAGATTTAAAAAAAAAATAGCATGACCGTCTATAATCAATATTATTTATATGAAGGATTCCCAATTTTCACTCTTAGCCAGATTGGTTATCACATCGCTTCTAATATTTACATTTCATGAAGAACTCACCTCCATCATTGTCCAAGTTATCTCCACAAAGCATTTCCATGACAACATTGCAGCCTGTGCCACTCCAACCCACCTGACACACACAGTGCCAACCATTTTGATCCAGGGTACATCGTCCATTTCCAAAGCAGAGCCCTGGGCAGCCATCTGGAAAGACAGCAGAGAATAACAATCATGGAGGCACTGGCATGGGATTGGCCAACAATGATGTCTCTACCTATAGGAAAATATCTAATCATCTGGGCTCCATTCAGATAAGGTGTTGAATAAATGGAAGAGGAGCTCGCTGGCTTATAAAACCTTCCCAGGGAACTTGTTACCCCTCACTCTGCTGTGCTTTTCCTCAGAGAGCCAATTAAGCCTTATTAATGCTAACCCCAATTCCCACCCTCTGCTTTACATGGGATGAAAACTATGATGGGGACAAAAAATGTGGGTTTTTTTTTGTTGTTTTCTTTTCAAAAAAAGTATCTTCTCAGCTCAATCAAAACCAAATGGACGATACTGTACCTAGTTATGGCCAATAAGCTAGGGAAAGACAACAGTTTCTACGAAAAGAAGCTTCCCCTACCTACTTCTCGTCTGTACTGATGTTTCCTTTGTGATACGCTGCTTCAGGACTTAGGTGCATGGCTACACAGTTCAGACCACACCATTAAATATTTGCCTGTAGAATACCTTAGAAATGTGCTGCAGTTGCTTTGCATTTATTCAGCTGTTTTCTTTAAGATTGTTATTGATCTGAGGGCTAAGGATTAAATTTTTACTTATCTGGTATCTCGCTCAGAAGCTAGCATAATATTAAGCCTGCAGTAAGTGCTCAACAAACGTTTATCGAACTAATGAATGCCAAATCGAGACTTTCAGGATTCTAGAGAATAACTGGATAAATAGAGGAAATTGTTGAGCTCAAATGACTTCCATCCATTGATAAACCACAAACACTAACAACGGTCTCCATTTAGACTCTGAATTTCTCAGGGATGCCCTACTCTTTCTACCCACAGTTCCGAGTTCAGCTATTCCAAAGGGCAGCCATGTATGCGCCAAGCGCTCAGTGGACAGATGAACGGAGATGGCCATAATGGCACATAGCTGCTGGACGTTTTCCCAGTAGCAGCACAAGACCAGATCTGAATTTTACTGGAGAGAGTCCAATCAATAGTCTTTTCATTTGCTGTCTTTGAGAGAAGAGTCCAGAAGTATGAAGAGCAAAATAAGTTTTGAAAAATCTGCAGATATAACCCAGTGTTCCTTCCAAATGGTTTTCTAAGTAACTATCAACAGACCAGATGAAGAAAAAACTTAAAAATAAAATGACAGATGGCTGTTAGAAAATATGAAAAGACTCTCTCTCATTATATACATACATATTAAATATATATATATATATATATATATATATATATATATTTCTCAAGGAGTGGTATATGGGATGAATATATACAGGTTTAAGAAAAGAATTCATCCAGTTCCATTGTCATGGATGTACAATGGATAAAGAGAAATCAGGGGTAATTTGGAAAATATTCAACCTTCTGAGGTGGAGGTAATGAAAGGCACCAGGGTATCTGACAGAAAGCCCCTTACTGTCTCTATCAAAGGCAGATCCTTGGGGGATGCACGAGGGGTTACTTATAACAGGATGACTCCTCTGTCCTTGAAAGGATACTGTATATGGACTTAGAGTCCCATTGTTATGTCAAAGAAAATGTTCAGCTGTCTATCCAAACCTAGTTCATTATAACGAATTACCTGTGTTGTACACAAAGACATATGCACAAACACACACACGCACCAAACTCCATAGAGAGCCAAGGAAAAATAGTTCTTAAAACTGCTTTTCAATCTATTATACCCACTGGCAAAAGACAGCTCTTTGACGTTAGAAAAACAAATTACTTTTCAGTCCGACTATTAGAGCAGGAACCTGACACTATCACACTTCAGGAAGCCTGCCAAAAGTAAACACACAAACCCAACCAACCAGCCAACCAACCAACCAACACAAAACCCCACCCACCCTGCCTTTACCACATGCATAGTTTCTGTTCATGGTATTTTTCTGTTATAAAACGAGTGAGAAAAATCTTACCTCGGACAGCATCTAAGTAGTGAGCTGAAAGGGGGAGGAAAAGAGCAATTGAATGAATTTCTGGGAGACCACAGCTATACAACATGTATTAATGGTTTGCCATCTGTTGCCTGGGAGTGGAACAGCAAACTGTGAACTGCCGAAATGCCTACAGCTCACAAGTTGGTACATGGGCCTGTGTAGTTTGTGAATAATATTTTCTGTGGGAAAGATATTAATGGCTTTTCTGCAACAAACTCTATGAGGTTTCCTAAAAAAAAGTGTCACATTTCATTAAAAGTATGAGAGCTGCATTTTTACATTTCAGTAATAACTTTCGTGAAAAAGCACTAGCTTGAACTTCTTATTAGTAATATCTTGAGAAGGGAGTTCTGGAGTAACCACCTTCGGTAATCATCACAATATTTAAATCCTCTTATGTGAAGGCAATAAACTTACTGTAGAGCAGGAATGTAATTACTTAAGCTGCATCAGAATCTCACCCCTCACCACCTTTTTAATGAATCTACAATATTTTCCACAGTCACAGAACAAGACTTACTGTACCTTCAGTAGAGTAGTAATGCAGTTTATTAAGATTATATGTTATATATATTATACATTACTCTGGCAGTTTCCAACCATTATAACAAAATACTTTCACCTAAAAATGAAAGCTGTGTTATAGTCTGGGGCGGGGCGGGGGGGGGGGCGGTGGGGTAGGAAAAGCCCACAAACAGTGAATTGGGTATCCAGGCCTTTGCTCTGCATGAATTTTCTGTGTGCTCGTGGAATGCCACTGGAACACTCAGTGACCCACTTTCCTTAGCTGAACAATGGGAGTCGTACTGGTCCGTCTGTACGTGCAGGAGGCCTTTGTGGCAGATACACATATGTGCCAAGGACTTTGATTTTTTCTTGAAAAAAAAAATAAAAGTGCTTTCAAACTGAAACTTTAGTTATTATTGCTATTTTTTATAATGTGAAGACCACGTGATAGATTTGTTACATAGGCTTTCTCACACCCACAGACTGTTCTCCCAGGCACCGTCCTGAACATCAGTGCAATTGGTGACAAGGGATGGGAGAGGGTGGATGCCTCGGCCCAAAGGTTCTACGCCACCCGATAAACAGTGCAACACAGATGTTCTGTTGATGGTAGGTCAGGAATGTCTTCCTCATATACATTAAATACAGCTCCTAATGATATCGAATGGCCCCTGTTAAAGCAGTCCCATTTAATGAAATTGCCTCTAAGTGCTTTCAACCGAAACAACCTATACTCTTCAAAAGGAAAAATGGGCAGTGAATGTTACGTTCACAACAAAAGCACTTCTTTTATTAACTAATGACACTTTCTTCCAATGTATCATCTTTCATTTGAGTAACTCAAAGCACTAGAAAACAGAAACTCTAAGGAATACCTAAGTAATGGGAAACCAGGAAAACTCCCAGTTAACCAAACTTGCAAACTTGTGGCTCCCCCTCCTCCCCTTTCTCACCTCCAACTTCAAGTTCTATGAAAAGCCTGGTGACTGATCCCTAAACTGCTTTTCCTTGTTCAGTTAATACAATTTACTTTTGCGCATTATGGCGGTACTTACCAATGGTGCAGTGGTCGCCCTCCCATCCAGGGCTACACTCACATTTTCCATCTTTGCACTGGCCATGCTCAGCACAGTGAGAATGACAGGAGCGTTCTTCACATGTGGGTCCTACCCAGCCTTCTTCACACTGGCAAATTCCCCTTGAGCAGACTCCGTGGCTACCACACTCCATGGTACAGAGCTCTGTGGGAGATTCAAGGAAGATACATTTACATATTGTATTAAAACCAGAGTCTACTCTTCCCAAAAGACATTAGAATTACCAAAAATCCCACTCTACATTTATATTTTAAATATATAAACTAAATGTCACGGGGCACCTGGGTGGCTCAGTCATTTGAGCGTCCGACCTCGGCTCAGGTCATGATCTCATGGTTTGTGCGTTCAAGCCCCGTGTCGGGCTCTGTGCTGACAGCTCGGAGCCTGGAGCCTGCTTCGGATTCTGTGTCTCCCTCTCTCTCTGCCCTTCCCCCACTCATACTCTGTGTGTGTGTGTGTCTCTCTCTCAAAGATAAACATTAAAAAATTCAAAAAAAAGTCACAAAGACCTCTAGCATTTGAGTGACTGTGCAAGGAACTCTATAAAAAAGATAGTTAAGTCTCTAAGTATAAAATAAACCTGAAGTCAAATTGATTTTGAAAAGTCCATAAAATGATAATGGCATTCAAGGCTTAGAAATGAAGTCAATGCCAAACAAATGTCAAGTGGGTTTCACTAAAAATTCATTAAGATCACAAATAATGTTACAAGGATTTTATGATGCTACAAGCAATCACTGAGGAAAACACACGCACACATGGTAAAATAGTGCTCTAATTTCATTCAGAAAGAGAGGTTCTACAATTGGAAAGAAAGAGCTTTTCTAATAAAATTTATAATATACAAAAGGTAAAGCTGCCAGTGATGGTAATCAACTGGTTTCCCTGAACATACTAACAATAACTGCATTTATTATAAGCATTTAAAATGAATCCTGGTTGATTAAAATATAGTCTTATCTTGAAATGTCATTCATAATTTGGCCAATATAATCAAGTTGTATACGGCTCTGCTGAGGTTCTCTCCTCGTCCCCTTGACTTGTTTTTGAGAAATGCTGAATATTAATAAAGTCATGACAGTAGAGAAGCTAAAATAAAAGTTTGGCAAACCTTTTTCTTGACCGAATACCCTTGCTGGAGGAGGAAATCGGGGATAAAAGCCTATGGAAAGAATGCGATAGAAGTAACACAACAGGTTTTGGGTACAATTGGCCATATACCCTTGAAAGAAACAGAGAGTGTTCTGGAAGCCAAGTGATCTATCTTTCATAATCTCAAATTCTGAAACTGGTTTTATGTATTAAGAGGTAATGACAAGTGATGATATCAGTATTACCCTATATTACCTGTAACAAGGCTCTTTCTATGTAACAAAATTTTCGACTCTACAGATAGAGTTATTTTTCAGTAGGTGAGAATATTCTTCTGATAAACCCATGGCTATAGACTTTATTACTGTATAAATCAACTTGTTTACTAATTCATTCACAAGTATTCTCTGTAGGTCAAAGTATGATAGAAAGAATAGTGGACATGAGGTAAGGATTCCTCTGCTTAAAGGTTTATACCCTTAGGAAAATTGCTAACATGTTCTCTTAATCTCTGCTCATTTTACTACACAATGGAAGTAATAATTACAGCTCACATGGTTGTTGGACAGATTTGAGACATATTTTGGAGGTAGAACCCATAGAAGTTCCTCAAGACTAGATATGGGAATTGAAGGAAAGGGAAAAATGAAAGTTTTGGCTTAAACAAGTAGGTGGATACTGCTGCCATTACTGAAATGGGAAAGGTTAAGGGAAGAATAAGGATAGAAGATCAAACATTAACCTTGAGATAATGTATAGACAGCCAAGTGAATTTGACAGGCCAGGGCTGGAGATACGAAATTGGCAATCATTAGCCCAAAGGTGGTATGTAAAGGCATGGGACCAGATGATATCCCCAAGGATGGAAGATGGACAACTCCTGAAATGAGCCCTAAGGTATCTCATGATTTAAAGATAAGGTTATAAAAAGAGGAGCCATCAAAAGGAGACCGGCAAGGAGAGGTAGGTAGTGAGCGATAGGAGGAAATCCAAGAGATTGTGGCCTAACTAAAGCCAAAAGAGGGACCTTTTTTCAAGAAGAGAGTAGCTAGCAGTATACTATTACTGAGAAGTCAAGTGAGATTTAGGCAGAGAAGTGCCACTGAATTTTTCAATATGGAAGTTGGTGGCTTTAGGAAGAGCTATACTGATTAAGTAGCAGCCGGTAAAGTCAGATTTGAATGGGTAGAAGAGTGGATGGAAAACTGTGTGTGGGATCACCAGATTGTAAGAAAAGTATAGAATCCAGAAAATACAAAAAGGGGAGGGTTGCCTAATAAATGGTAATTCAAGTAGGTTGATCTTGAAATAGCACCTACTCTCTATATTTTGGTTCTGAATCTCTAACTGATAACCTGGATTCATAATTTCAGTTCTTGTAGTGAATCTGAGATTGTAATTATGCTCCTTTAATGGCCTCCCCCAAGGCAGAACTGAAAGGGCCTTTCTAAGATTAGGGAGCTAAACTGGTCAAAGCCAATCAAGTCAGAGCTAACAGAAACAGTAAGAGGCAAATATTTTGTATACATTGTTTTATATAACTATAAATTTTAGGCATAAAAATTTAGGAAAAATATACCATTCTGGTGATTTCCTGAAAAGAGGACTAGATGAACAGTATCAGCAAAATGGCAGATTAGGCTATCCTTAAATCATCTCAATGTAAACCTTAGAAATGTTGACGATAATGTAGTAATTTAAAAAAATTACATGTCTTGGCTCACAATAAAACAGAATTATCCAATGTCAGAAGCAAAGAGGGTGCTAACAGCCAAAGAAGTCAGCGTATAAGTCAATCTTCTGGCAGCTTTGAGTGGTTATTATACCCAGTAACAACTAGGGGCTTGGGTATTTACTTCCACAGAGGAAAAAGGGATGAGGTTTTTGGCTCATTAAGATGGGGAGTTGGACTAAAACTCCTGCAGAAAGCAGGGACCCTTGAAGGGATGCAATCTCAGTGAGATGGCGACTAATAAACTCTATCCACTCACCCAGAGCGATGGCAAAAAAAGCATTAACTATACTCCTCCTCCTACTAAATTTTGGAGTTAGAAAGCAATATTGAAATAAAATACTACATAATAATAATAATAATAATATGTGCAATAGGGTTCCCTGAGTGAAATATTTCCAAAACTTTGTACTATTCAGGAATTAAGTAAGATACTCTGTCGAGTATATATATAAATATTTAAAGGTGGAATTGTTTCTAGTAACTGTGACCTAGGTAATTTTTACTATTCTTTCCTGATGGGAACCGGAAAATCTAGACAAAATATATTTAAAAATCTGTTACATGTTATTGGGGTTCACAAAAGAGTAAATTATTACTGGGCTACATTCCAGGAAAAAAAGAAAACCGAGAGAGGTGGGTCTGACATTTATGGATGCTTTTCCTCTAGAAGTAGCTGTCAATTCTGGTAGAGGCAGCTGGAAGACTCAGAAACTGAGTAGAGCTTTTGTCAGTCTCATGAGTGCAGAAAAAAATATTTGACTACATAATGGCTAAGAAATTTCTAATACTGAAGATAATATCCAGCCAAATATATGCACCATAATTGAATGAACAAAAAAGAGAAAAAAACAAATTTATAATCATAGTGAGGGACTCTAACGACCCCCTTTCTCATGAACTGATGATAGAACAAGCAGACAACAAATAAGAAAGGATATGAAATATCTGAGTAGCATGATTAACAAATCTGATCTAATTGCCACATATAGAGCACTGTCATAAATGGCTAAAAGATGCAAATAATTTTCAAGTGCTCACGGAACATTTACAAATATTGACCACATGCTGGGCTACAAAGCAAGTCTCAATGTATTTCAAAGTTCGGCAATTATTTATAGCATGTTTTTTGCCCACTGTGGAATAAGACTTGAAATCAAAATACAAACAAAAAAGATAACTATAAAATGCACATACATTTGGAAATTACAAAATATCCCTCTGAAAAAATGATGGAACAACAACAAAAAAGAGAAATCATCATGGAAAGTAGAAAATACTTTGAAATGAATGAAAATAGAATGGACATCCCAAGATTTGTATAACTCAATCCATGCATATAGGAAAACCCATAAGGTAGAAAGGAAAACAAGCAGAAAACAGTGACCCATGCATCCATTCTAAGAAGTTAGGAAAAAAAAAAAGCAAAGTAAACTCAAGGAACGTAGAAGACAGAAAATGGTAATTATAAGAGCTGAAATTAATTAAATAGGAACCAAACAGAAAGCCAATACTTGAAAATTTGCATAGCCCAAAAAACCCTGATAAACTTCTGATAGGGACTGATCAAGAAGAAAATACAGAAGACCCAAATAACCAATATCATGAATGAAAAAGATGGGATTGCTACTGACTATATAAACATAAAACATTATAAAAGAATATGAAAAACAACTTTTCAATATATTTGAAAATTTCAATGAAATGGACAAATTCCTAGCAAACACAACTTACAATAACAAACATACACACAAAAGGAAACTAAATAGCTTCTATAAAGAACCTGAATCCACAATGAAAAATATTCCCACAAAGAAAATCACAGGCTCAGATGACTTCACTTGTAAATATACCAAACTTTTTTAAGGAAGAAAAGGTGCCAGTCTTGAATAACCATTTCCAAAGAATAGAGGAAACACCACCATATGAGTTATGAGGCCAGCATAACCTTGATATAAAATTCTTACGAGGATATTATAGGAAAAAAATATAGGCCAATCTCACTTATATGAATGCAAAAATCTTTTTTTAAAACAATTTTTTAATCTTTATTTATTTTTGAGAGACCAAGAGAGACAGAGCATGAGCAGGGGAGTGGCAGAAAGAGAAGGAGACACAGAATCTGAAGCAGGCTCCAGGCTCTGAGCTGTTGGCACACAGCCCAACGTTCAACACAGGGCTCGAACCCATGAACCATGAGATCATGACCTGAGCCAAAGTTGGACGCTTAACCGACTGAGCCACCCAGGCCCCCCGAATGCAAAAATCTTAAACAAATACTAACACAACAAATCTAGCATTACATAACATGAAGTAATATAATGACCAATTTTTGCTTATTCTAAGAATACACGATTACGTTAACATCTGAAATCAATGTAATTCATCACATATATGGAATAAAAGAAAAAAATCATATGATCATCTAAATAGATATATAAGTATTTGGTAAAATACTAAACATCTATTCATGATAAAGACTTATAGCAAACTAAGACTAAGAGGAGCTTTAATCTGATAAAGATTAGCTACAAAAAACCCACAGCAAACATCACATTTAATAGTGAGATGTTGAAAATTCTTCTATTACTGAGACTGAGAAAAGATGCCTATGATCATCACTTCTATACAACATAATTTTAGAGGCCCTAGCCAGTGTAATAATGTAAGAAAGAGAAAAAAATGATAAAAACTGAAGAGGAATAAATATAGCCATCATTATTCAAAGATAGGATGACTGTGTGCATACAAACTACAAAAATAATCTATATAGATAAATTATTAGAATTAATATGTGAGGGGCGCCTGGGTGGCTCAGTCGGTTGAACGACTGACTTCAGCTCAGGTCATGATCTCAAGGTTTGTAAGTTTGAGCCCCACGTCGGGCTCTGTGCTGACAGCTCAGAGCCTGGAGCCTGGTTCTGATTCTGTGTCTCCCTCTCTGCCCCTCCCCCACTCATGCTCTGTCTCTCTGTCTCAGAAATAAACATTAAAAAAAATAAAAAGAAAAAAAGAAAAAATGCTATAAGTGGTAGAATATATTCACAGCACGTATAACTGAAAAACAGCTTGTATCCAGGATATACAAAGAACTTCTTCAAATCAATAATAACAAGACACATAACTCAATACAAAAATGAGCAAGAGACCTGAAGAGGTATTTCATAAAAGAGGATATCCAAATCTACAAAAGTATATGAAAACATACTTGGCATCATCACTTATCAAAGAGATACAAAATCAAATAACAATGAAATATCACTGCACACCCACAAGAATGGTTCAAATCTAAAAGACTGTCAGTAATAAGTGTTGATGACAATGTGAAGTAAGAAAAAGTCTCATATACTAAATGGGATTGTGTAAATTGGTACAACCACTTTGGAAAACTCTTTGACATTATCTGCTAAGTTTGATATATGTATACCCTGTGGCTCAGTGATTCCGCTTCTCAGTATTTACTCCACAAAAGTGTAAGAAAGCAAATATTCACCGAAAGATAGGTATAAAAGTGTTCATAGAATTATATGTACTAGGCAAAAAATGGAAATGCTTTAAAGATCCATCAACAATAGAAGATATAACTGTAGTATCTTTGCAAAAAATAGTGTATCGATGTGAAAATGGATGATCTATAGCAATGTGCCATAATATAGATGAATCCCTCTAAAAATACTGTTGAGTGAAAGAAATGAAATGCAAAATCATATGTACTATAAGATTCCATTAATAAAATTTCTGGAAAGCAGGCAAGTATTAAAAGTCAGGACAGTTACCTTGGGGAGGAAAGTTAGGAGGAGGTAATAATTGGGGAGGGGCACAAAGGAAGCTTCTGGGGATAAGTATCCTATATTTTCACTTGGGTGGTAGTTAACAGGGATTTCATACTTAGATAATTCACTAGGCCGTACACTTATGACTTTTGTACTTTTCTGTATATGTGTTATATTTTAATAAAATGTAAAGAAATTAGTTGTAATGCCCAAAAGAACAGAAACAGTATATACAACTTCCTAACCAGAAGAGGTGGAAAAAGAATGAAGATAGCTCAATCAAAGAAAAAGTAGAAAAGAGGGAAAAGACATAGAAAAAATAAATATTATAAATAGAAGGCACAAAAGAAGATTTTGGGCTATAAATACAAACATGTCAGTAATCCCAGTAAATAAAAACAAAGTGAGCCTGAAATTGAAAAGAGAGAGACTCTGGAATTGAGTGGAAAAGAAATTATAGTTATGTTCTTTCTGTTAATAAGAGATATGCTGAAATATACTAATACAAATTTAGGAATAAAAGGAAAAAAGCATTCTAGGAAATTACTGTCCAGAGAAACTTGGTATAGCTATAACATTATCAGATGAAATAGATTTCAGGGTATAAAGCATTATTATGGATAAAGAGAGTCATTATGTAATGATAAAAGGAATAATTCACCAGGGAGATCTAACAATCCAGACCATAGAAGAAAATATGGCTTCTAGATAGATAAAACAAAAGCTTGACAGAATGATAATAAGATGAACTAAAAATTTCACAATCAGTAATAAGAAGATAAAAAATTAGTGAGGATGTAGAAAATCTGTATAGTACAATTAACAACTTTAGTATACTGGATATATATGGAACCTCAAAGCTATGATTATGTGATGCATATTCTTTTCAAGCACATACAGAATACCTACAAAACTGACAAATAGTAGTTCACAAGGCAAGGCTCAATAAATGGCAAAGATTTTACATCATACAGATCATGATGTCTCAGCAAAATGTACTAAAGTTAGAAATCAATAAACAAAAAGAAAAAAGAAAAACCCACAGAAAAGTGTTCTTTAAAAACACACTTTAAAATAATTCACGGATTACATAAAAAATTATATTGGAAATTAGGAACTCAATAACAATGAAAGTATACGATTTATAAAAACTTGTGGGATGCAGCTTAGACAGTTACTTAAAGGAAATTTACAGCCTTACATACATTTAATAGAAAGAACAATAGAAAATTAATGAACAAAGTGTTCAACTCAAAAAACTTAGAAAAAGGACTGCATATAAGTAGAAGGAAGGAAACAGTAAAGGTAAGAGCAGAAGTTAATGAAACCAGAAACAAAGAAACAATAGAAAATATCAACAAAACCAAAATCTATGTCTTTGGCATGAATAATAAAAAAGAGAGCCCTCTGGCAAGAGAAAGCAAGGAAAATAAGAAATTATACAAATAAACACTAAAGATTAAAAAATAAAAATAAAGAAGAGTGCTATGAAAACCTTTATGCCAGTAAGTTTGAAACCTAGATGAAGTACACATTTTTCAAGAAAACAAAATGGACTTAGAAAGCCTGAATATACATTAATGACACTGAAAATGGCCTACATGGTTTTGTAGGTGTATTTTGCCAAACTTCCAAGGAACAGATATTCTCTACTTTAAGCAATAACAGAGAACAGGAAAATAGAGAAGTCTTCCTGAATGATTTTGTAAGACTAGTATAATTTAGTTCCAAAATGGGGTAAGAAAAGAAGGGACTTGGGGCGCCTGGGTGGCGCAGTCGGTTAAGTGTCCGACTTCAGCCAGGTCACGATCTCGCGGTCCGTGAGTTCGAGCCCCGCGTCAGGCTCTGGGCTGATGGCTCAGAGCCTGGAGCCTGTTTCCGATTCTGTGTCTCCCTCTCTCTCTGCCCCTCCCCCGTTCATGCTCTGTCTCTCTCTGTCTCAAAAATAAATAAAAAAAAAACGTTGAAAAAAAATTAAAAAAAAAAAAAAAAAAAAGAAAAGAAGGGACTTTTTTTATAGGCCATTCTCACTTATAAACATGGCTGCAAACTCCAGTAAAAGATCTGGAAATCAAACCAGCATGCATGCATGCGCGAACGCGCGCACACACACACACACACAAATACAAAAATTACAACCAAGTAGGCATGAATGCTAGGATGGTTTAACTTTTGAAAATGTATTCATGTTGGGGCACACCTGGGTGCCTCAGTTGGTTAAGCGTCCAACTTCGGCTCAGGTCATGATCTCACAGTTGGTGAGTTCGAGCCTGGTGTCGGGCTCTGTGCTGACAGCTCTGAGCCTGGAGCCTGCTTCTGATTCTGTGTGTGTGTATGTGTGTGTCTCTCTCTCTGCTCCTCCCCCACTCATGCTCTGTCTCTCTCTCTCTCCCTCAAAAATAAACATTAAAAAAATAAAAAAAGAAAATGTATTCATGTAATTCATCATTAAATTAATCCATTTCACTTTAAGTTCATTTCATAATGGATTAAAGAAATATTATTATATTATATACAGGAAGAACATTATATAAAACTTAGTTCCTATTTATGATAGAATCTCTTAGCAAAACAGGACTAGAAGGGAACTTACTTAATACGATAGAAGTTATTTACCAAAATCTTAAAGTAATTATCACACTTAGTAATAAAATAATAGAGATATTAGTCTTAAAGTCAGAAGTGCTACGATTAACTACTGCTTCTAATTCAATGTTGTACTAGAGACAGCTAGTGTGATAAGGCAACCAAAAATATAAAATGTGTAGCCTGAAAAGGAAGAGACAAAATAGAATGTATAGGTAAACTATGAAAATTAGAAGAGAGGATAGCAAGGTTGTTAGATAAAAAATCAACACAAAAAAAGATCAACATCATGTCTATATATCAAAGCCAAATAAGAACATGTACTTAAAAAAACTTTACTTACAATCATAAATCTAGCCAAAAAAGTTCAACATTCTTTCACATAAGATTTTAAAAACTTTTTGAGGAGCTTGGGAAGATGACAGAGTAGGAGGACCCTGAGCCCATCCGTACCACATTTACAACTAGATATCATCCACATCCAAGTCAATGAATCAGAGAGTGATCTGAAGACTGGCAGAACAAAAACCACAATTAAACATATGGAAGAAGCTGTATCTGAAAGGTTAGGAAGTTCAGAAAGGTAGAGGGAGGCTGCCCACAGGAGGGACTGAGCTGTGTGTGGAGAAAGGGCAGAGAAATGGGCCCTCACCCCAGAGGGGGTCGCATGGGGAAGACTAATTCCCATAAGGTTTGGCTTTGAAAACCAGAGGGGTTGAATTCGGTGAGTTTGTATAAACCGTGGGACTTGGGAACCTGGAGCTTTAAAAGTTAGCTGACTCAGCACTGGGCTAGCTGTGAGGGCTAGTGATAGCTGGCTCACCACCCTTAAAGAGACAGCAGCCTGTGCAGAGAGGCAAATTAAAACTGGCAGTTTACACAATGCCAGGGGCAAATGGGAGACAGATCTGTTCATACTGATTTCAGAGAGTGTTGAGGGACTTCTTTGAAAATGAGGGGGCTGGCAGGTGCCATTTCCCTCCCTTGCACTCCAGCATAAACACAGAGCCACCTGTGGGAAGCAGGGTTGCACAGACACTTGTAGCCTCAGCTCAGGACTCAGGGCAAATGTCAATAAAGCTGTGTGAACACTTGCATAGCTGCAGTGCAGTACACAGCCATGCATGCCTAGGCACCCATGCAAGCTGCAGCCAGATGCTGGGTGCACAACTGTTGCCTCATGCCATGCTAAGTCACTGCACTGTGCCCTGGCTGCCCCAGCACACAGCCTCCAGCCACTGCAGCGTTTTATGGGATCTGGCATATCCCAGATAGTACTAGTGGCCCAATGCAAATTTTGCTAGCATTGTCAGCCCACTCGCAAGTTTCCAGGTGGATGTGTCCCCTCAGAGGGGGCCTGAAAGCTCACAACAGGCAGAGAGCCAGGCAAGAGGACTGCACTGAAAGGAAAAGTGACTCAGACACAACAGCAGAGCATAAGCAACACACAGAGGATATTCTCCTGAAGTACCAGGTTCTGGTGAACAGGGCACACTGCACTGCAGGGACTCCAGACCACCTTTTCATAAAGTCACTACTTTCAAGAGCAGAAGACACAGCTGGCTTTCTTAACACACAGAAACAGACACAGAGAGGCAGACAAAATGAGGAGAAAGACCAATCTATTCCAAGCGAAATAACAGGACAAGGCAATGCCCAGATATCTAAATGAAACAGATATAAGTAACATGCCTGATAGAGAATTTAAAGGAATGATCATAAGGACACTCACTGGACTCGAGAAAAGAGTGGAAGACATGAGTGAGACCCTTAATACATAGCAAAGACAAAGACTCAAACTGAGAAGCACACTTGACGATATAAACAGCAGGATTGGGGAAGAGAGGAATTAATTGGTGACTTACAAGACAGAATAATGGAAAGAAATTAAGCTGAACAAAAGAGAGAAAAAGGAATTACATAAAATGAGAATAAACTTAGGGAACTCAGTGACTCTATCAAACATAACAGCATTCTTATTATAGGAGTTGTAGAAAAAGAAGAGAGAGAAGTGGGCAGAAAATTTATGTGAAGAAATAATAGCTGAAACTTCCCAATCTGGGGAAAGAACCAGACATCCAGACCCAGGAAGCACAGAGAACTCCCATCAAAATCAACAAAATCAGACCCACACCGAGATATATTGTAATTGAATTTGCAAAATATAGTGATAAAGAAAAAGTATTAAAAGCCGCAAGACAAAGGAAGTCAGCAACTTACAAGGGAAAGCCCATAAGGCTAGCAGGAGATTTCTCAGTAAAAACTTGGCAAGCCAGAAGGTAGTGGCATGATATACTCAATGTACTGAATGGGAAAAATCTGCAGCCAAGAATAGTCTATGCAGCAAGGCTATCATTCAGAATAGAAGGAAAGATGGTTTCCTAGACAAACAAAAACTAAAGGAGTTCATGAACACTAAATCAGCCTTGCAAGAAATATTTAAGGGGACTCTCTGAGTGGAAAAGAGAGACCAAAAGTGACAGTATAAAGGCAGGCAACACAAACTCAGTAAAAATGAGTATATCTGTAAAAAAAAATCAGTCAATGAACTCACGACATAAAAGGATATAAAATATGACAACATATGCTGAAAATGTGAGGAGGAGAGTAGTAAACAATGGTTTGAATGAGAATGGCCATCAACTTAACATAGACTGCTATATGCAGAAGAGGTTATATTCAAACCTAATGGTAACCAAAAATCAAGAACCACTGAGGCACCTGGGTGGCTCAGTCAGTTCAGCATCTGACTCTTGATTTCAGCTCAGATCATATCACCACTCATGGAATTGAGCCCTGCATCAGATTCTGCACTGGCAGTGTGGAGCCTGCTTGAGATTCCCTCTTTCCCTCTCTCTCTGCCCCTTCCCCACTTGTGCTTTCTCCTCTCTCTCTCTCTCAAAATAAATAAATATTTTAAAACCACTAATAACTATGCAAAGAATAAAGAAAAAGAAATCCAAATATATCACTAAAGAAAATAAGCAAAACATGAAAGAGAGACGAGAGAGGATCATAGAAAACTTTCAGAAATAATCACAAAATAAGTAATAAAATGGCAATAAACACATATCTATCAGTAATTACTTTGAATGTAAATGGACTAAAGCCTCCAATCAAAATTCACAGGGTGACAGAATGGATAAAAAGAAATAAGACCCATATATATATACTGCCTACAAGAGACTCATGTCAGACATAAAGAAACCTGCGGATTGAAAGTGTGGAGATGGAGAAACATTTATCAAGCAAATGGATATGAAAAGAAATCTGGAGTAGCACTACTTATATTACAACAAATAGACTTTAAAACAAAGACTACAACAGGAGTCAAAGAAGGACACTATATAAAAATAAAGGGGAGAACACCAAAAAGAAGATACAACAATTGTACATGTATATGCACCCAACATAGAAGAACCAAAATACATAAAACAGTTAATAACAAACATAAAGGAACTAACCAATACTAATACAATAATAGTAGGGGACTTTAACACCCCACCTACATCAATGGGAAGACCATCTAAACAGAAAATCAACAAGGAAACAATGGCTTTGAGTGACACACTGGACCAGATGTATTTAAGAGATATATTCAGAACATTCCATCCCAAAACAGCAGAATACACATTCTTTTCAAGTGCACATGGAACACTCTCCAGAATAGATCACCTATTAGCCTACAAAACCAGCCTCAACAAATTCAGTAAGATTGAAGTCATATCATGCATCTTTTCTGACCATAATGCTATGAAACTAGAAGTCAACCACAAGAAAAAATCTGGAAAGACCACAAATACACAGAGGTTAAATAGCATGCTACTAAACAATGAATGGGTCGACCAGGAAATAGAAGAAGAAATAAAAAAGTACATGTAAACTAATGAAAACAAAAACACAACCTTTGGGAAGCAACAAAAGTGGTTCTAAGAGGGAAGTTTACAGCAATACAGGTCTACCGCAAGAAGCAAGAAAAATCCCAAATAAACAGCTTAACCTTACACCTAAAGGAGCTAGAAAAAGAATAAACAAAACCTAAAACCAGCTGAAGGAAGGAAATAAATAAATATTAGAGCAGAAATAAGTGATATAGAAACTAGAAAAACCTCAATAGAACAGATCTATGCAACCAGGAGCTGGTTGTTTGAAAAAACTAATAAAACTGATAAACTTGTAGCCAGACTTACAAAGAAAAAAGAGAAAGGAGTCAAATAAATAAAATTACAAATGAGAGAGGAAAAATAACCAACACCACAGAAATACAAACGATTATGAGAATATTATGAAAAACTGTATGCCAACAAATTGGACAACCTAGAAGAAATGGATAAATTCCTAGAAACATATAAACTCCCAAAACTGAATCAGGAATAAATAGAAAATTTGAACAGACTGATAACCAGCAAAGAAATGGAATCAGTAATAAAAAAACTCGCAACAAACAAAAGTCCAGGGCCAAATGGCTTTACAGGTGAATTCTACCAAACATTTAAAGAAGAATTAACACTTATTCTTATCAAACTATTCCAACACACACACACACACACACACACACACACACACTCGGGAATATTATTTATCCGTGGAAAATAATGAACTCTTGCCATTTGCAATGACATGGATGGAGTTAGACAGTATAATGCTAAGTGAGATTTAAGAAACAAAACAAATGAACAAAGGGAAAAAAAGAGACAGAGCGAGACAAACTAAGAAACAGACTCTTAACTATAGGGAACAAGCTGATAGTTACCAGAGGGGAAGGAGGTGGGGGGTTGGGTTAAACAAACGATGGGGATTAAGGAGTGCACTTGTGATGAGCACTGGGTGTTGTATGGAAGTGTTGAATCACTATATTGTACACTTGAAGCTAATACAAGACTCTCTGTTAGCTGACTGGCATTAAAATAAAAACTTAAAAATAAAATAAAATACAAAGATTTTAAAAGTTTTTGAATTGAAGAAATATACAAAGACTCAATCAGTGGAGAGATATACTGTGTTCATGGCCCACAAACCTCAATATCATTAGGATGTCAATTTTCCTCTATCAGTTCTGTAAGTTCAGTGTAATTCCAGGCAATATCCCAACATTTTTCATAGAGTTTGAAAAACTGATCCTAAAATCTATATGGAACATAAAGGCCTAAGAATACCCGAGAACATTTTGAAGAAGCATATTCATTGATATGTGTGTGTCCTAACTTAAATGTACATCAATAGGAAAATGGACAAATTTTGCTGCATTCATACAGTGTATAAACCACAGAAATTAATTTGAATGAAGTAGAGGTACCTGCCTCAATGTGGATAAACCTTTTAAACATAATGACGAAGGAAGAAAACAAGTTATTTATATGAAATTTAAACACATGGAGAAAAAATTTTTTATAGGTATGTACTTATTTATAAAAGCCCCAAAATATGTACAAGGATGATTAAATTCAGGCTTGTCATTTCCACTTCAGGGAAGGGAGAGGAATGGGACCACAAAAGGATACACGGGGACTTCATTTGTATTTGTTAATTTCTACAGGTACGTTGTAGGTTTACAGTTGTTCATTATGTTATTTTTACACCCCTGAAATATTTAATAATAATTTATGAAAGAATATAAGGAACCAGTGAGAAAGAACTTTCTTTAGGGACTGCTCTATTGAATAAATTCGTGGAGATAGGACTTGCACTCCTCAACACAAAGCCCTCCATGGATATGAGCCACAACCACTAATCTGATTTATCGTTTCAGCGCCGCAAGTATCCAGGTGGGAAGCAATATCCTCATGAGTACAGGAATCCTCTAAGAAATAAATTACTACAAATGGAGAAGCAGATCTTAAACAATAAGCATTCCTCACTTTGAACTGCATCAACATCCCTGCAACTGTATCCAGTTGTAAATGGAGTTTCTGGACCGATTCTAAGATGTTTTTCAATCCCAATTTTTTTTATAATCAGCAGTGGGGTAGGTGTGGGGCAAGAACTAACAGAAAACAGATGCTGGCAATTGTATAATTTATAAACATGATGGAAATAATATTTGCTCTAATATATTTGTGTCACGAGTAGTTCTATTCTATGTGTAATATTTCTTATCTAGTTGAAAATACATTAACATTACAGGCTACAAAATATGACAAAAGAATGCTAAAATATAAACATTCTTCTGTGCAAATGTATTGGAAAAGAACATGAAAAATACAGGCAGACACTTTAAAGTTCTATTGAGACATTTCATTTTTAATAAGTTTCTTTATGCATGTCAACAACGAACAACACTTGTATAAATTGAACTAAGATACAACTAGGAACACTTCTTTGTTGCATGCTGACAAAGAACAATTTGATTAAATAGTAAATCCCTCACAGCCTTCCTCAGAACTATTTCTCTGAGATTTACTTTTCAGACAAAAGTTCCCAATAAAGTAAATTCTGTTATTCTTGGCACTCTGGCTGTGCCAGATGATAATGACAATGATAATATTGAGCACCCCAAAATATTAAATCTGGATATCTATTCGTTCTAAAAAATATATTTGTATGATATTTTTCAATAACACAATGTGATATTTTAAACAAGGAAAGGACACCTTTGATGTAAAAATTCATAAAATTTAAGGAATTATTATGTGTCTACTTGTCCAGCATCTAGTAGAATCAGTTAAAGATCAAAGGAAATCAAGCTGGGAGCATAAGGAAAATCAAGAATTGGGAATTAATGATCCTAAAGAAATAGAAACCTTTCGTTTTGTTAGACTATAATATAACATTTTAGGGGGAAATTATGAAGATTTTCTCACTGTTTTTTGTGAATTGTGTGGGAAGGAAGAGTAAGGGGAAAAGTAAGCTGATTTGGTAAGTGTGAGCAGCGTGAACTCACACAGCTTAAAGGGTTGAAAAGTTTTTACAGGTTCTTCACAAAAATGAATCACAAAAGTGAATCAACCACAAATAAGAAATATTATCAAGAACAAAAGTCTGTGTACTTTGGTATTGTTTTTTCAAATATTTGAATCATTTTTATTTTACTACTTTCAGCTCCTTTCATTCTGCAGTGGTAGACATTCTACTTAAGAGTGGGACTACATATGTAACTATTGACTTCATAGAACACATGCTCATGAATGCAGGCACACACATAATGCGCACACACTTTTTTGGTCTCTATTTCTCTGAAAAGCAATTGGAAAAATATTAGTTGTTAATTCATTTATTTTACTGCATAGAGTTAACGTCAATACCACATATATGTGCTCTTTACAAGTACCTTGCTATGACAAAGATTTGGTTTTACCACGGGCTATATATTACATTGTGTGTGTGTGTGTGTGTGTGTGTGTGTGTGTGTGTGTGTATGTTTGAGATGTTAATGGTGAATCTTTCTTCAGTTACAGAAAACCTATGACATAAGCATAAAACTTGTCCCTTGGCCCCAGCATTACAATGGGCTTCAATATATGTTAGTAATCTCTTAACACTATCTTACATTTGAACAACAATCTGATTGAAGAGATTACAAAATGTCAGCTTGCTCTTTCTGTACAAATAGCAACATATAAGCAGCAGTAACAACAACAATAACACACTCCAGCCTATAAAAAATCTTGAGATGATTCTCAAATGCTTGATGGATAAGAACAAAAATGTGAAAGAAGCTAGTATTCGAAGATCAAGAGTTGGATTGACTTTCAGCTTAATGTTTCATAGATTATGGTTATCACATGGCTTTAGATTTCCTTTATAAAATGGTGAACTGTTCTTTGGTAAATCTGAAAAACCCAGTAAGACAGAAAGAAATCATGCCTGAATTACAACTTTTAAAGTCAACAAAATAACTGGTCTTTTTTTCAACATCTAGACTCTTCCTCTGGAATAAATTTGGTTTCCTTGTTGGCCAAATAAAATATTCTCCCATAAGTCTAGAGTCATATTTTGCCTATCTCAGTGATCAGAA
Organism: Panthera uncia; assembly: GCF_023721935.1. Lineage (NCBI taxonomy): Eukaryota > Metazoa > Chordata > Mammalia > Carnivora > Felidae > Panthera > Panthera uncia. Next base: position 97,822,993 of record NC_064817.1, read on the forward strand.
GCTGGAAGCATTGAGGCTGGGGTGGACCTCTACCCATTTATGGCTAGGGAATGCAAGACTGTGTCTCAATCCTTTGATTATGAACCGAACGCACTTGCCTATCCAATAGTATTTTCCATTGCCAAAGAATGTCGAAATCTAGATACTTGTTTCACAAATGCTTTTCACTTGACTCAGTGGGTACCAGATTTGTCAGAATAAAACATTACCTTAAGGAGAAAGTAAGAACCTTGGGAAATCCCAACTTACCATTAGTGGTAGGCCATGTGCTCTGGACTGAGTGTTCAGCAGTGGGAAAGTTTGTGTGATGTATCCACAGCTTTTTACTAAGACTTTTTCATCATCCTTGCTACCAATTCGCAGTCTGACCACCTACAAGGGCAGGCCTAACTGGTTCATCGGGGTACCAAACTCACATCATTTGCCTCAATAAAACAGTGTTCTCACTTATAAAACTATAGACAACTACTACTGGAACAATTATTTCTACGTCCTGGCTCAGAGTGGCTACTTAAGAAGTATTTATTGTAAAGTTAGAAAGCGATTCTTCATAAAGGTTTGCACTCTTTTTGGCATGATTTGACATAATGTTAAAATTGCACTGGGGAGAATTTTCTCTCCTTTCTCTGATGATATTAGACCTATTTCCCCTTTTTGAAAAAATGTTGACATTACCTCTTTTCTCCTCCAAACGAATTTTATTAACCCCCTGATGCACATCTAAAACTCTTGCATGGTGTTTTGCTAAGGCAATAAGACTCCCAATGTAGCATAGAAAGGTTCCTGTTCCTTGAAGCTCTACTATGGACTGAGAGATGTTCAGAGACACATTCAAGCCCCCAAACACATCTGAAAGCATACTTCAATGGTGAAGCCAAAGCTGTTTGGTGGCAGGACACTTCGTGTAGACTGATCGATTTATTCTGAATTTAAAAGGCCTTACAGAGCTGTTTTTCCCCCCATTCAACACTCTTGCAAAGGGATCCCAGGTTTTAAAACATGAAATCTAATTGCAGTCCACCAGACAGACAATGCTGGCTGTCATGAGGCAACCTGTGTAACTATGATAGGCTCCTGCATCCTTAATGCAGGAGTGTTCAAGGCATTACAGAGGCATGGAAAGCAGCTTTCTAAGACCTGGGGAAGGGCTGCATACGTATTTACAAAGCTGCCATCATTGCCCAGCAGACTGCATACCTACAGCTTATTTTTGCCCCTATAAATAAATAGGACGAGGAAAAAAGAAATGTAAAGAATCCAGAGTCAACAAAATCCTCAGCATGAGGAGGACAAAGGCATATAAATGTCCTTATACATCATTTGAATACACAACTTAGTGTCACTTAATACATTTAGGTTTTAAAATTTATAATTTTACTCTACGGCAAACATTAGAATGTTTAAAAGGCTCTATGGTTATTAGTGTCATGTGAACCTTAAGAGACATATTTTATATGTGTCCTAAAAGCTGTCTTCTAAGGATTAATAATGGAATAAAGAAGTTGACTTCACGTCTATCCTTGTCCCACAATACCAACACTCCAGTGAGGTTGCAGTGCAGTGCAGGAAAGCTAGGAGTAGGCAGGGCATTAATTTAGCTGTATTCAGACAGAGTTACAGTCTTTGGATTACTCTCAATTTCACAAATATAATGCTACATAGTTCTACCTGGCTAGGCCCCCAGCACCCTGAACTCTGTATAACCTACCTTTAAATTTATAACCTAAATTTATATACCTATATAAATTTATATAACCTAAATTTATAACCTACCTTTAAATTTCTACTCACAATCCAGTTTCTTACCTTGACTTCATTATTTTTTGTTAAGACCATGATAATGTTCCTGGTTTCCAAAACTAGGAACCTTTACATTATGTTTTCATCTTCTTTTCCCCTGATGCTCTGGCCAGGCCTTCTGTTTTCAGTTGCACTTCTATTTCTCTCTCTCTAGAGAGCCAGTAGAGCATAGTAGTTTGGGAGTCTGGACTCTGAAGCCTGATTTCTTGGGCTAGAATACTTGCTGAGCCATGGATTCACTATGTGAACATGGGCAAGTAACTACATTTTTTCATGCTTTGGCTTCCCATCTATACAATGGGGTTGTAAGGCTCAAACGAGTCAATATGTGTCAAGTGTTTACAACACTGCTGGGTATAGATAAGTGCTCTGTGTTGGCGAGTATGACTACTTCTGTTTCCAATACACTTATCAGGTCCTTCATCATCTTTTGTCTTGAGTCTCACAGAAGCCTTGCTACTGGTTTCTCAAATGCTCTGTTCTCTCTTTAAACATCCCACAACTAACTATAAGCTAGAATAAAAGAACCTTAGGAATCGGGAGAACTGTAAAATTCGTTTGGTTCAACCCCTCACTTTGACATACAAGCCTCCTACTTTTCCGATATTTTCCCCAAAGTTTAGCTATTGCTTCACAAAATCAGTCAATTCCAATTCTGTTTTTATTTGGCCATATTAGAAAGTAATGTGTTGATTTGAACTGAAATCTGCTGGCTTCTTCTTTCACCAACTCGTTTTATTTCTGTCCAAAAGTTGATACACTCTCTCTTCCACTGGTCAGCCTCTTGGACAATTGAAAATAGCTCTTTGATCTCAAAGTTGTTCCTCTTCTAACCATCTCTGAGTCCTTCAAGTGTTCATCATATTACATATTACAAGCCATTCCATGGTTTGTTTACCCTTAACACATTGCTTTCTCTTCTCTGGACAAAGCACAGCTCGGGTCCCACATTGTGTGCAAAAATATTTCAGAGTTTTTCAAAGCTCATGAACATCCCAAATCCTTAGCGTAGAAATCTAAACTCTTCCTAACCAAACCACAATCGTTACATTTCTGACTTCAGCTTTCATTATTTTGCTATTTGCATCCTTTGCTACAGACACATCTGACTACTAGCCCTGTCCTGGAATCCCCTTCCTTTTCATGCATCTGGAGCTACATCATATTTTCCTGTCCTTCAGTGCCTTTCCCACAGCCTACCTCTGACTGCCCAAATGATCCTTCAACTTGCAGCTTGAATGACACCATCTTTAGGTAACAGTCCATGGTCCCTGATGCTCCAAGGCAGGGGTGGTGTTACCTTCTTTTGTGCTCTTACAGAGCTCTGTTTACACATCTATTATGGCTGTTATTGCAGCTTTTTATTACACATGCATTATTATCTCTACCATATTATAAGGTGATGAAGGCAGGAGCTAGGTCTCAATCTTTTCTCTCTCTCTTACATTTCCCAATGCATGATAAGCACTCAATAAATACATGTGGAATTATTTCATCATTTCATTTAGTAAACACTTACTGGGTACCCCATATACCTCCGGGTATAATAAGACCTTAATATATCTTTAACAAGTAAATTACTGATAAACATAAAGTGACTAAAATTCTTAGTCTGGGCGACTAGGAAAACGTTGGCACCATTGAGGGAAATCAGGAGGTCTGGAAAAGGCAGTGATTGATTGGGATGAGAGCTGTGTTTGGTTTTGGATGTGTTGAATTTAAAATGCTGGGAAAAGATGCAGAATGATAGATATTTACTGAGCTACATACTGAAAGCTCCATGCTAGGTGCTGCTGTGAATACAAAAAGAAGGCAGAAAAGGGGATAGCGTTAATTCTTAGGCACTTGGCTGAGAATAACACTAAACCAAGGCAACAAGATGAAATTAGTGGTCATGAGCAGGATTGCCTTTTCTCAGGTGTGCTTGGTAAACGCCTTTTCTAAATTTCTCTGGCGGATACTCAAAAGTAAACACCTGAATCTCTATTTGCCTTCTTATCTTCATTTAGCGAGGACTTCATTCTATACAATCATTGGTTTCAAAGGCCTAGATCGTGAGGATAGTTAACTCTTGCGGAGACTTCAAAAGTCGGTTCTCATCAGTCGCTACCTCCCAGCCCCTTGCAGACTGAGAATAAACACACTAAAGAAATGTCCTTGCTCTTTTGCAGGAGGAAAGTGGTATATTCCTTTGACATTTGGTTTCCAACTTTTAAGAGCACCAAGAGCAACCCAAATTCAAAGGAGAGAGAGGCAGCTTCCTCCCACTCTATTGTCAGCCATTTCCCGGCGGAAAATAACGTTTTTATGCACCTCTGAGCCATTCACTCCCAGAATCCAAAGTGTCCTTTAAATTGAAACAATGTGAAATTGAAATGATCGGCTTTGTAATCAGAAATTACAATTGTGTGAAGTATTATAAAAGTAGAAAATACTGGCCAACTTGAAAATTACAGAATGTATTCTCAAATAAAAATTAAATATTTTGATCACTTACATTATAAGTGAAAATATCCCCTTAATCTTTTTCATTTTAGCATCTAAGTCCAAGCTGCGATTTATTTGGTTGGCTCTTATAAATAGCAATGGAAGTCAAAACTTTTATTTAGGTTTTAACATATTCCACCACATTTCGGATTTTCCTTAACAAGCCTAAATATTAAAACAGCCTTTAAAAATGAGCATATAAAATAAACAAATCATCTTTATCATGAAAGCACTCTGATTTTACTTTCCCTGCATATTTAAATGATGACCCTTTTAGAATTATCCAAGCCCTGTAACTGTCAAATTCTTAACTTTCCACTTTTTAATAAAAATGATTTCCATAAAGATTAGAAATTAATCTAACCTGACTCTCAAATCTAATATATTTTAGTGCTGGAAGCTGTAAAAATTCATCTATCTAGGTTTAATAAAGAAAGTTTTTTCAATTTAAATATACATTGCATTTAATAAGCTTGCATGATAATTTCAACAATGTTCATGGGTTCTTTAAATTACCTTCCTGCTGTGTCCAGGATACAATCCAATTTCATTTTTGAGCAACTGAGTTTTAAAAAGGTTTCCAAATCAAAATGATTTCTGAATGACACAAAGTGAGATGATCAGAAGCCAGCCAATCGGATTGGCTCTTATGCCTGACTTAAAAAGAGAAAAGTATTTGCTTGTATTTATGTAAACCCAAAGTGTGTGACCATTTGGATATATCAAAATGTTTGAAAGTTTACCTTTTGCCCAAATATTGTCATTGCGAGGATTACCATTCCTTCCTATTTTACTTCTTTTCCACTTTTCATCCATTCATCCATCTCATAAATATTAGTTGAGTATGCACCATGAGTTAAGCATCGTGCTAACTGGTAGAAATACCACAGAGGCAGATATGGCCTCTGCCTTCATGAGCATCAAGTCTAGTGCATAAACACTCAAAGAAATATGTAGCTACGAATTGTGGCAACTGCTATGGAGGGACAACACAAAGCGCAACAAGAGACTATGACAGGGTGACCTGATTTAATTTGAGGGTGCCAGGATCCTGATCTCATTCAGACATTGGCATCGAAGTTGAAACCTACGGGATACGTTGGGTACCTGTATGTGGCGACAAGGGAGATGAAATGGGTATGTGTCTGAAGCACAGAAAAAAGAGAGGGATAGTGTGGTAGGAGATGAGCTTGGAGAAAGAGACAGAGGTCAGAGAATTCAGGGCCCTTTAAACTTTGCTAAAACTTGTGGACTTTCTTGTAGTAGAAATGGAAAAATACTGAAAGGTAGTAAGGCAGTGAAGAAAATCAGATGTGTATTTAAAAGGTCTCCTTGGATGCAATATGGAGAATGGGGTAGAAAGAAGAAGAGATTCAAGATTATTTAGGTGACTATGACAGGATCCCAGATGAGACACAATGGTTGCTAGGGCTAGGGTGAATGCAATGGAAATAGAGAGAAATGGATATAATAAAAATATTTTTAGGAGGGGGGGTGGGCTAGATGGGTAAGGGGCATTAAGGAATCTACTGCTGAAATCATTGTTGCACTACATGCTAACTAATTTGGATGTAAATTTAAAAAAATAAAATGAAAAAAATATTTTTAGGAGGTAGAAGCAACAAGACTTGGTGACTGATTAGATAAGGGTAAAGGATAGGGGGGTGCCATGAATGGCATCTAGGTTTGGCACGGACAACCGTGTGGGTAGTTATGCTATTTTTATCAATATGCAGAATAAGGATGGAAGCGCAGCTTTTAAGGGGAAGATCATGAGTTCAGCTTTAGACATGTTAACCTGAGGTGCCTGTGAGGAATCCAGCTAAAGATGTCAAGTAGGCAGATGGATGGATCTATGGGCCTGGAATGAAGAAGAGAGGTCAGGGCTAGAGACTAAATTTGTGAACCACTAATAAAATTGGTAATTAAAGCCAAGGGAGTGCATGTAGACTAAGATAAGAAATGAATGGGGCCAAAGACTGGGGAACTTTAACATTTAAAGGTCAAGTAGAAGTGAAAGATCCAGAAAAAGAGAGTGAGAGGGATATGCCATAGATATAAGAAGAAAATCAGAAAAATGTAGTATCACAGAAATCGGTAGAAGAGCTTTCTATATATACAGAACAGTTGGCTATGCCAAGTGCCACTAAAAGTCAAGTGAGATGAAGATTTAAAAGTGTTAAATGTATTTAATAAAACAATGATCACTGGTAACTTGGTGACAGCTGTTCTGGTGGAGTGATGAGGGGCAGAAGCTAGAATGGAATTGATTGATGAGTGACTCGAGTACATATATTAAGGAAAAGGAAATTAAAGAGAAGGCCTGTCAGAGAAGAGAGTTACTAGTAGGAAAAAGGATAAAACTAGAATGAACACTGTGGTGTTGGATTGGAACTGGAGATATTAATAGAAATCCATGGTTTTCTATAGATAGATCAGTGAATATAGATACAAATGAGTATATTATGCATGTAAATGTATGTGTATATACTCCCTAGGCCTGTTTACTGCCAGGGCTTGTGAATAGCAACAACCTAATAGCAACAAGCACACTTAATGCCCAGAACTTGACTTCTAAATACCATAACACCAAAGGGGATCAGGCTCCTTGGAGAAAGCCTGATTCCAGGGATAGAACAGGGAAAGTACAAAATGAGACTGGAACATCTCATTGTGCCAGAAGGTAAGGCAGTGCTCAAAGAATGATGATGACACATCAAAAGGACACAAAAGCCAGCTTGAAGGGGGCCATTACTGGCCAAATCAAAATAATCTGAGTACCAAAAGTAACAGGAATAGTAACAAATATAATCCATTGAGTTATTGGGAAAGCATGAGTTCACACAGATATAAATGAATGAATACACTGAAAGTTTGATGACTAATGGAATATTTACATAGCTTCAAGTACTTCTCCCCAAAACATTTGTTAATTACAAGTGGGGGGGCGGGAGGGAGGGAGGGAGGGAGAGAGAGAGAGAGAGAGAACAAACAGTGGAGAAGTCTCACAGATACCATCTTAATTAAGCGTTAAAGTTAACTTTACCAGCAGTGAGACAAATCAATAATGAACACCATCTGATGAGATACAACCAGAAGAACACAGCTTTAATTCTGTGGTATTCTTGCCAAATATGCAGGACCTAAATTTGCTTAAGAGGAAATACCAGAAAACCTAAAACTGAGAATCATTCTCCAGCATAAGAGGTGTACAATCTTCACGAATGTCAGTCACAGAAGTCAAGGGAAGGCTAAGGCACTGTTTCAAGCTGAAGGAGAATAAAGGGTCATGACAACTAAAATGCAGTGCTTGATTTTGAACCAGCTCCTTCTGCTATAAGGGACATTACTGGGATAACTGGAAAAACATGAATGGCATTTGAACATTAGATGATAGTAATGTATGAATGTTAATTTCCTGATTTTAATAGGTGTATTGTAGTTGTGTAGAAAAATACCCTTGTTTTTAGGAAATATGCAATAAAGGATTTGCAGGAAATGGGTCAAAAATTTATTCTTCAATGTTTCAGGGGAAAATTCTTTACATTGTACTTACACTTTTCTATAAGCTTGTGTTTGTTTCCAAATGAAAAGAAAAGAATGGAAGGTACAAAAGTGGAGAAGTGAAGCTGAATCATAAAAGGGGGGCAAGAAATGATAAGCTAGCTGAGATTGTGAGATTCAAAAATAAAATGTTTTTTTTTTCCAGTGAGAGAGACAAGATTGTGTTTAAGAGCTCTTGAGAAAGATCTAGTGTATGCTTTGGAGTTAAACTTACATGTGAGAGAGAGTGGGAGAGGGATGGGATCTAGAGTTCAAGTGGAGGAACTGACCTTTGACAGGAGTCCTGCGTTGTAGCAGGAAGAGGAAAGAGGGTCATGGGCACAGACACAATCTGATTTCAGATTTGATGCTAGAAAATTGAGGAAGTTCTCATGTGATGGTTATTTTCTCTGTAAAGTGAGAGGCAAGGCCATCTATTGAGAATGGATGAAGAGTGGGGTAAGTTTGAGAAAAGTAGAGAAATTCTGAGAAAGTAATTGTGGGGGATGACAGAACGAGGTAACCTGATGAATGCAGTAATATTGCTGGGCAGTGCTGAGGGCCCAGGTGAGGTTGGTGACCATGAATTTTTCTTGGTACCCCTATACCCAAACTATGATTTTTCTTCAAGAGAGTTTGGCTGGTGGATACAGACAAGGAAAAGGCTAACAGTTGCCATCATTTATTGTTTGGGCTTTGTCAGGGAGGCCCAATGGAGCTGGGTATTTTAAGGTATTTGCAAGAGATATTGGAATGATAGACCATTTGTATTGGAACTAGGGAGATATAAGTTTTCCTCTATTCTCTCTTAAATTAACTCCTATAGCAGGAGAGGATGTGGAGAATCGGGAACCCTCTTGCACTGTTGGTGGGAATGCAAATTGGTGCAGCCACTCTGGAAAACAGTGTGGAGGTTCCTCAGAAAATTAAAAATAGACCTACCTTATGACCCAGCAATAGCACTGCTAGGAATTTACCCAAGGGATACAGGAGTACCGATGCATAGGGGCACTTGTACCCCAATGTTTATAGCAGCACTCTCAACAACAGCCAAATTATGGAAAGAGCCTAAATGTCCATCAACTGATGAATGGATAAAGAAATTGTGGTCTATATACACAATGGAGTACTACATGGCAATGAGAAAGAACGAAATATGGCCCTTTGTAGCAACGTGGATGGAACTGGAGAGTGTGATGCTAAGTGAAATAAGCCATACAGAGAAAGACAGATACCATATGGTTTCACTCTTATGTGGATCCTGAGAAACGTAACAGAAACCCATGGGGGAGGGGAAGAAAAAAAAAAAAAAAGAGGTTAGAGTGGGAGAGAGCCAAAGCATAAGAGACTCTTAAAAACTGAGAATGAACTGAGGGTTGATGGGGGGTGGAAGGGAGGGGAGGGTGGGTGATGGGTATTGAGGAGGGCACCTTTTGGGATGAGCACTGGGTGTTGTATGGAAACCAATTTGACAATAAATTTCATATATTGAAAAAAAATTAACTCCTATATATATAGAAATTCTGTAACCTTTTAGTGATGAGGAAAAAAATACCAAAACTCTAACTTAGTAAACTTCTGAGGTGTCAGAATAAATCCAAAGTTGAATACTCTCCAAGCTGAAAATCTTACTCTTCTCAATAAATTACAATAATGTTCTATAGTTTGCTTATCACTTGGAATCATTAATTAGAACTTTCAAGAGCTGGCACATAATTACAGATTTTAGGTTGAGAAGGTCCTATCTGTTCAGCATCATTAGAAATGGGTTAAATATATTGATTCTGGAGTCAAAGGACAGATGGCTCCCAGTGCCTGAAATCTCAACAACTAAGGTGTCACCCTGTTAGAACTCAGACACCTCCGTGTCCACACGAGCAGCTCCAATTTTATGTTTTATTTATTGGGGTTTTAACTGGAGAAGATTTAACTGGAAGTTTCTGTTGCCAAAAAAATGGAGTTCAAAAACCACTGACTGATCTAGTGAAAAGAACTCTTAGCCAGTGTGTCGGTTTTCTCACAAATTTTAATTCTAATGCCTGTATTATCTCTTGCCAGATTTTTGGGAGAATGTACTCACAAAGCACTGTTAAAATAAATGATAATAAAGGAGCACCTGGTTAGCTCAGTTGGTTAAACATCTGACTCTTGACTTCAGCTCAGGTCATGATCTCATGGTTTGTGAGTTCAAGCCCTGCGTCGGGCTCCACACTGATAGCTCAGGGCCTGCTTGGGATTCTCTCTCTCTCCCTGCCTCTCTCCCATGAACTCTCTTTCTCAAAAATAAATAAATTTTAAAAACTCTAAAAAATAAATGATAATAAAATTATTGGGAAGTTAGAAGGGAAAAAATAAGTCTATTGTCTGAGGTACTGCTCAGTAAAGAACACTTGGGTGGGGTGACAGGTGGGGGCCCTAGGCAGAATGAGGGTGCTACGTACAGAAGAGAGATCATGTCTTCAACATGGTAAAATCCGAGATAAAAGTATACAACTCAGCTATATAGATTGAATGTTTGTGTACCCCCTCAAATTCATATGTTTAAATCCTAATCCCCAATGTGATGGTATTTGGAGGTGGGGCCTTTGGGAGGTGATTATGTTACGAGGGTAGAACCCTCATGGATGGGCTTAGGGCCCATATTAAAGAGGCCCAGAGGGCTAGCCTGTCCCTTCTGCTATGTGAAGACACAGTGACAAGGCACTGTCTGTGAACCAGAAAGCAGGCCCCTCACCAGACACTGAGTCTGCCAGTGCCTTTTTTTTGTTTGTTTTTTGGACTTCCAGAAATGTGAGAAATAAATTTCTGCTGTTTGTAAGCTACCCAGTCTGGGGGATTTTTTTACTGCAGCCCAAAAAGAATAAGACAAACCCTTTCCCTGGGTGTATCAATCTAAGAGGTGATAAAGAGACAGGAAATGAAACTAAAGATGTTTTACCAAGTGTGGTGGGTTGAATGATATGCCCTTGTCATAACCCCTGGAACCTATGAATGTGACCTTATTTTGAAAAAGGGCCTTTGCAGATGTAATTAAGGATCTGGAGATGAGATCATCCTGGATTAACCTGGTGGCTCTAAATCCAATGATAAATGTCCTTATAAGAGACAGAAAAGGAGAAGAGAAGAGGAAACGGCCATGTGGAGATAAAGGCTGAAAGCCACCAGAAACTGGAGGAGGCAAGGGCTATTTCCCTTTGGATAACTTTTATTTTAGACTTCTAACCTCCAGAACTATGATGGAATATATTTCTATTGTTATTTAAACAAATAATGATTCCACTGTAGTTATCAAGAACACATAATGTATTCTCAACCTGCAGACATTTGGCACTAAGCAATACTACTGATGATAGTAATAGCCATTGTCAACATTTACTGGGAATTTTAGATGCTAGGCATTGTGCTAAGGGATTTAAATGAATTCTTTCCTTAGTCTTCACAACAATTCTATGATCGAAGTACTGTTATTAACCCTCCTCTACAGATGCAGGGATTTGAGGCTTAGCAATTTGCCTAAGGTCATATAGCTTCGAGGCAGTACAGCAGGAATTTGAACCCATGGTCTGACTCTAGAGCCTATACTTTTAATCCCTACACTGGACTGCATTCAATAGTAGCTTGGATGACCTACATCAGTTGGTAGGAGTTTATATCCTAAGGAAGTCTGATTGGCTGAATAAAGGGAATTTTGTTACTTGTGTTTTTTTAAATGCTTATTTATTTTTGAGAGAAAGAGCCGGCGAGTAGGGTAGGGGCAGAGAGAGAGGGGAACAGAGGATCCAAAGTGGGCTCTGCACTGACAGCAGAGAGCCCGATGTAGGGCTTGAACTCATGAACTGTGAGATCATGACCCGAGCCACAGTCAGATGCTTAACCAACTGAGCCACGCAGGTGCCCCGGAAATTTTGTTTTTAGGTACAATCTAAATCCAGACAGTTCATTGCTATATAATAAGTACAAGTGTACATCACAATGAAATGGAAGCTTTATAAATACCATTACTTACTTTGAGAGACCAGAGGTGAGTAAAGCAGTAAAATGCTAACTTCTATAATACCATACTTGCTCCAGCCAGCACTAAATTGGGATGTTATTCTCATAAAAATGTCCAATTTTTCTTTTTTCCTTTTAAGCTATTTGCTCTATAATACATGCAAATGACACTTTAATAAAATCATTACATTATCACAATAACATTTCACCCTTTAATTTGACTATATTCCTCAGTTATTCTCACACCTTTGTGCTAACTTCTGTTGTAAATTTATTTAATCTACATAAATTATTCAGCATAATGGAAAAAAGACACAGTAATATGGTGCCATCTCAAAATCAGCAGCTCCTCCTCAAAAATGAAGGCACTTTGCTCTTCCTTGACATTTGGATTGCTTAGCTGTCATAGGAAATTCTTCTACTTAGACACCTTCCATTCCCTTGACATTATCTCTTAATTGTATTTTTATTTCAGAAGCTAACAATGATATAAAAGAGTACGAATAGGTAGTAGGTTCAATCCCATACTTTTAATATTTCTCTATGTAGGATTTGTCTTAAAGCATTGGCTTCCTCAAATAGAATCACATTGCTTTTTTCCAAAATTTCCAGCCCTTCAAGGAATAGAGTTCTTTACTTTTTAAAATAATAATGCCTCAAATGATCAGTTTGAAGTTGTTGGGGCAGAAACTCATTCTTAAATACAAAGTCACTGTTGTATGAGGTAGAATCAAGAGACCCAACTGGGAGCCCCAGATAGGCTAATTATTAGCCATGTGAACCTGGATATGTGGTTTGGTCTGCTTCTATGTCTTCACTTGCAAAAAGGAATATGCAATCAGCCATCCTAACTTACAGGAACATTGAAAAGATGGTGTAAATATGAAAAAAAAAACACGTTGACAACTTAATAAGCCAAAGGAATCTTTATATATAGGAATAGCATGAGGTTTCATGATTGGCAGACTTGGGTTTGAATCCTGGATCTCTCATCTACTAGCCATGTGGACTTGGGGAAGTAATTCAACCTTAGTTTCCAGATCTGTCAAATGAGATGAAAACATCTACTTAAAAGGGTCATTGGAAATAGATGATATTTATTAAAGTATTTAGTACACCAATTGGCACATGTTATTTCTGTTCCCTATCTCTTCCCTTCATGCTCTATTTCTAAAAATTACCTGTAGACTCAGGACAAATATGATAACCCTTTAGGACCAATTGTAGGTTTCCCCTACACGGAGCTCACAGAAAATACAAAAAGAAACAAACAAACAAACAAAAAACAAAAGCCCTGCGGACAGAGCCCCAGGAACTCCTGTGAAGTCAAAGTGTCAGGCTCTGAATTTTCTTGAGAAAATCAATTTGAATTCAACCAAAAAGGAGGCTGCATTTTGGAAAATTGGCCTTTAAAATCTAGAGTATGAGTTTTCAAAGTGTTCTCTAAAGTTCAATACCACTTTCACCACACTAGATAGGTTTCTCTTTCAGTAAAGATAATAAAAGAGGTGGATTTTACTACTTTTGACCAGGTGGCTTTATGTGTATAACAACAGTTTTGTCCTTTCTTAGGTCCAACAGAAAGTTTTACCTTAAAAATCACACACAAAACAACTTTTTTTCCCCTCCATTGGTCTATTCCTCAAATAACTCCAGGTGTGATCTAGGGGACCTTCTGTTCCATATGGAGTCAAGGGCCAAGAGAATTGCTGGTGAACTTTGGGAGCGAATTCTATTTTCTAATCTCCACTATCTTTTTCCAATATTGAAAGCACAGCTAGATAACATTTACAAATACCCTTCTGGTTTTGGCTTTGCCAATTTCATATTCAGTAATGCTTGCTTTTCACAGTGTTGTCTGTATTTTCAGCCTCTGAGAACTGATGTCACTTGTCCAGTAACCTAACAATGATTTTAAACTCAATTTTCCCATAATGAAACATTATTAATCCTTGGGGTATTTACTGTAATACACCGCATTGGATAATATGGAACATGATCTACTGTTCCACTGGAATGCCAATGTCATGCATCATTAATAAATGCACAGTTCCCATTAAGTGAGAGGCTTTTAATTAGCATACATATTTTTACCATCATATATCAAACCAAACAGACTTTTTTCTCATCTTGTGTTACTTTTGCTGACTTGAAAAGTTAAATTCTTATTGTAGCAATGTATATTAAAGCCTGAAATTTATAAGCCACTCCAAGTTATTTTCAGGATTGAAATGACAATTCGATTTCCTCCAAGTTTCTAAATGAAGCAATGCGATGTTTTTCTTCTGAAAAGTAATTTCTATGGCAGCGTTGCAACAAGACCGTACATTTGTCACCCTAAACCTCGTGTGTTTGGATTACATGGGTTTAGCAAAGTATGGCCCACAGATCAGCTGCTGGGGATCCAGTTAAACACAGAGATTCTTGGGCCTCCAGATCTATTGAGTCAAAATGTGGGGGTGGGATGGGGCCTGAGGATTTGCCTTTTAGCACTATTTTAGGTAATTTTCATGCATTCTAATTTATTAGAATCACTGGTTTGGTGTGGGTAGAGTAGGCACTCTTTCCACTCTTTTTTCTTTCCCTCTGAGAACTTTTATCATCCTTTTAATCTGAATCCCTTCTCAGCAACCTCATGCTGTCCTGTTGGCTATTAAAGGATGTGTAGGTATTCCACTGAGAATACAAGATTGGGAATAAGAAGGTTCTAGTCCTCATTTTGCCCCTTATTGTCCATTGGACCTTGGACAAGTCTTAATATTTCTGAGCTTTAATTTCACCAACTTCAAAATGGTGGAAAGTAGGAATGGAATGAGAGGAAGCAAGACTGTAGATAAGTTCATGTCTAAGATTTTAGGAATCTTAGGGAAAAAGAGGACTGGAAGATAAGCTGAAGAAGCCACTAGGTTTACAAGAGTGAAATGAGCATGAGTTTGGGAATCGGACAGACTAGGGTTTAGATCATAGCTCTGATACACTATTGAGTCATCTTGAGCAAACTGCGTTACTCATTGGGCTTTAATTTCTTTGTTTATTAACATGAGGATAATATATACCTTATAGAGTTCTTGTCGTGATGAAGAGAGATAGAACAATATCTGCAACAGCACCGAGCAACATGTTCTCAATAAGTAATAGACATGTTGAAGAGAAGGAAGGGGAAGAGGTGGAGGAGAAGGAAGAGGGAAACAACAGGGACTGAGACAAGGTGGTAGGCGTTTTAGTACTTTGGTAGATTTATCTGACAACGAACAATTGGTTGGGAAGTTATGATATGCCAGGCAGTGTTCCAGGCACTGGAGATGCTGTTCCAGACAATGGAGATACAGCAGATAATTTCTACCTTGTGGAGCTTATATTCTGATGTGTATGTGTGTGGGAGGGGGTATGGGTGTGGCAGACAATAAACAAATCAATGAATATGGGATCTTTCAGGTAGTGATAACTGCTATAACGAAAATTAAGACAGGGTTAGAGGGATCCAGAGAGATGGAGGGTGGGGAGCTGCTAGTTTGCATAAGGTGATTTCTCTAATAATGTATCAATTATTAACATTGTTTCAATTGAACAGATACCTGAAGTGAACGAGAGAGCCTCACCCCTATTTGGGGGCAAGACAAAAGGAGTATCAAGTAGAAAGGTCCTGAAGTGAGACCATGCCCAGAGTGTTGAGGGAAAACAGGGAGGCCAGAGTCCAAAATATGTTGTTGGAGCAGAGTGAATGCAAGGGAAAGAGGGCAGCAGTAGATGGTGTGAGAGAGGTCATGGGAGTGGGCGGGAGAAGATTGTGGGGAGCCTTGTAGAGAATCGGAGGGAAGCCACTTGTTACTCTGAGTGAAGTGGGAAGACAATGGAGGGATCTCAGCAGAGGAACGACTCGATCTGATCGGATTTACAAATGATCACTCTTTGCTGCTGTGTTAAGAATAGACATTAGGGGGTAAGGTGGAAAAAGGGAGACCAGTTAGGAGGCTATTGCAGTCATCTAGGCAAGAGAAGATGGTGGCCTGCGACCAGGACAGCAGCAGTGTAGGTGGTGAGAAGGAGTCAGATTCTGTAGGCATTTTGAGAATGGAACCAATAAGATTTGCTGACAGACCGGGTGTAGATGTGAGGGATAGTAAGGACTCCAAAGTTTTTGAGCTGAGCAACTGTAAGAATGGAGGTGCGCTTCCTGAGATGGTCAGACAATGGGCGGGGCAGGTGTGGGGAAGATGAAGTATATGTACCTCAATCAGTTGATACAGTGAGAAGAGTCAGTCAACCAACATTAGTGAGCACTTCCTGTGTGAGGAACCCAGGGACAGGTACTCTGGGTTTTTATTAGCCAAGTGGTCTTGTTAGTATTACAAAGGAACCGGGGAACACTGTCTTTAGTTTTAGCCGGGTGCTTATAAAATTATTTGGGGAATAAGCTATAGTCTTCCTCATGCATGGGAAGTCCACGTTCAGAGTTAATATACATCACTTTTCAGATTTCCAAAGCCATATTCATTATCTCTGAACTTCAACTTTAACCAAATCATATGAAAACTAGTACAAGTTGAGGGGTTGCAACTTTGCTATTTGCTTACTCACAGTGATGCCTTACCGTCGCTCCAGTAACTGCCTTAATTGCTTTCTGGAAATAATCCTACCCCATCTGGTGAGATGTTTCTGAAGCGTTAAGTGCTCCAAGAAAAAGAGCTTCTGTGCTTTACAGTAAGCGCACGGCCATCAGGAGCCTCACTGGCTGTTTTGTACTTCAGTCCGAGCTGCTTCCCAAAGAGCTGAATGGACCGCTATTGTGTCATTTAAATCTAAAGAAGGCATTTGCACGCTGATGATGTTATCTCAAGTCCTAATTTGTGCAAACATTGATCTGCCCTGAGCAGAAAAGAAATCTCCTCTCAGACAGCAAGGACTGAGCTCAGATTAATAGTCAGGGGAAAGGACTAAAGCACCAGGAAGGGTAAACTTTTTTTTTTTTTTTCATTTTAGGATGCTTTATCAGATTTTCTTTCCAGATTTATTTCTGCTCCAACGAAGAATATTCTTTTTGACCTAAATCCAATTTGTATATAAAAAATACACACCCATATTGATTTCACTCTGGTTTAAAATGGTATTTTTGCAGTGCAAAAATCTAATCAATACAATCTTATGAGTTGGACTGGTAATGGTAAACATACTAACAGATATTTCATTTCATGGGGCCAAAGCTCTGGAAATTGATACTACTGAAAAGGATTACTCATTCACCATTGGGTATAACTTTGTTTACCCAACCATGATATAGGTGTAAAGCAAAAATACAATTATGCTGTGGCCAACACACAAGGGGTTTCTGAATAGTAGAACTTGCCTTCGCCATTTCCCCCTAAGGCCCATAGATCGTACAAGTTGGCAGATCAAATAAGGATATTGTGGGAAATCGTTTACGATAAATGAATAAGAGCTTAATCTGATAGGGTGGAAAATTAGACTGACATAGTTGTTGAAGAAATAAAAGTCTCCCAAGCCAAGATCAACTTTTTAAAAATTAAGCTTTTAGAGGAGATGGATTTGCAGATTCTTGAAGCAGTGTTGTTATTTTTTCTCTCGCATGTATCCAAAGCATTCGGTTTTGAGCAAGGCATTCTACAAGTGAAATTGTAAGACAGGTGTTGCCAGGGGTTCAAACTGCAGCCAACGAGACTTTTCACATGCTTAATCAAAAGCATGGCAATACCAAAGGAACTGTGTTTCATCATTTCTGGTGGATTTGGAGTAGGGAAATGACATTCATCAAAAGATATAACCCAGACTTGCCTCTGTCTCATCTCACGTAACCCTTGGTTGCCCTCACTGCAGTTAAATGTAGTGGAAACCTACAGTGCAGGAGCACACAAAGGGTTGAGACAGGGAGAAATAATTCAGCTAGAGTACAGGAAAGAGCAACATTATCCCTAAGGATTATGACCCTTGAATATAAGATTGATGCCTAAAGCCAAGGAAGCATGAAGGTAAGGAAAATGTATGGCTATGGCTGTAAATATACAGTCACCATACGAGGTGGATATTAAAAATTCACATATAGATTTTACCCTGGAATCCCCCAAGGGCAGTCTAGGGAATAAAGATAATGCCGGTAAGTACCATTTGTGTTTGCTGTGCGTGATCAGAAGATAATAACTGATATTTCCTACAATCAATTGATAAGAGGGGGTTTCTCACAACAGCTCACAATCCTTTCTAATTCACTAGCCCAAGTTAACAGGTGCATAATCAGCCCACTAGAGAAGACATAGATAGAGATTTTTGTTTTGCTCCTTGTGAAGTAGAGGCCCGGAATAATTTGTCCAAAATCCTGTAGCAGTTTGATTATATTGCTCTAAACCCCTTCAGAAAGCTGACAATACATAAGCTCAAAATATCATGATTGTGCTCATAGTGCAACAATAGGCACTAATAGTTCAGAAATGAAGGAAAATAGCTTCCATGATACAAATGTATACAAACAGCTTAGACAATAGGTATTCACTCTTTACCTCTGAACATATGAAGTCACTATAAGAGGAATGTGCATTTCAAATGTTCAAATTTTGTTATCTTTGGGATCTATTTTATAGCAACTAAATGCTGTAATAGAGAAAAGCTCTGAATTCTACCTAAGATTGTTGGGTCTTAACAAGCTTTGTGAAGTTTACTGACATCTACATTCTTTGATTATAATGTGTCTTGCATTTCTTCCTACTAAGTGTGTGCAGTCAAATCTCAACAAGAAGGATTATTTCTTGGTGGCTCCTTAGTAAAATGATTCAGCCAGATTTTGGAATACCAGTTGCTTATAAAAGGGACGCTACCTCTTTCATGTGAGATCTTTTCTACCAGGGAGGTACTTAGGCACTGGGAGAAGACATTTAGGAATTTGGTCTTTTGTCCTCCCCTTTTTAGAAATTTTCAGCATTATATTGCTTTTCAAACACACTGATTATAGCTTATACTGTAATATGGTAATTAAATAAGTACTCTTTCATATCTCCTAAACATTCTATGAAGCACTCAGCTTACTTATTTCGGCCTTTTGAAACAAGAGAAAACCGAGGCTTAAGAAAGGAGTTAACTGAAGTCACACGGCTGGTCAGTGGCAGAGTTGGATTTGAGACTCCTGGATTTTGCTCTTTCTATTATAGCAGTGGCTTTGAGACGACATTTGCACTAGTCAGTATAGGTTAGATTAGGTAACAAATGAGCCCTCAGATCTCACTGGCTTGAAACAACAGAAGCTCACTTTTCATTCATGCTATGTACCAAGTGTAATTCAGAAGGCAATGCTCTGATCACCATTTAAAACCCTACCATCCACCACATGAGGCTTTTATGGTCCTCCAAGGCAGGACAAAGGACATGAAGAATTGTGCAGTTGCTCTTGAACACTTCTACTTAGAAATGCTGTACATAACATCTCACATTTCATAGGCCAAAGCAAGTCATATGGTCACACGTAACTATAAAGGGGCCCTGTGCCCCACAGGAGAAAACAAGTAGGATCTTGGTGAACACTAGTATGTCTACCACAACACCCTTTATTCATTATTTTAGAACCTGTGCTTATGGAAAACAAATACAATATGGTGAAGAGATCCAAACCAACTTCACTTCCCCTTGCTTCTCTGGAAGATACTGAGGCACCTTTAAGGAAATTCAGGGTTTAGTGAACACAATTCAAAATCACTGCCCTGATATACATAGAAAGCAGACATACAGAAGTACCTTTGTATTAAACATAAGAAGACCAATAATCTCTTTCAGGGTCATGAGATAAAATAGAGGCTAGAATGGGAACAGATCACAGAATGATCCATTCTTTGTCTCTTATTCTACTCACTAGACTTTGGTTCTCCCACTGTGATACAGAAAATCCTCGGGAATATTGTGACTTCTAATGTCACAATGTATTAGGTGCACACAATGTTACCCATAATGAATGCTAAGTCTCAAGTGCACAGCATGGTTTAGAAACTAATTTCTAAAGGAGGTACACATTTTTAGATTCATTTTGAACTCCACAGCTGCCTCTTACCACTAAGCAACTTGCCTCGCATGCAAGAGTAAATGTTTTAATATGATATGCCTGTAAGTTTTCATCCTTGTTGAATTTTAAAATATGATTTGTTCAGAAAACAAAAAATCTTTTATTGGATTCTGGCTGGAAGGAAAATGACTGTTTTGAATATGAGAAAGGTCACTCAGTGTCACTAGATTTTATGAGGAACAGTTTTTAATCAAGACAGAAAAATCAGAGTGTTATATATGTTTCAGGGACGCTTGTTTAGGCATAGAATAAAAATGGTTAGAACGGTGATGTCAAGGTGTGTGTGTGTGTGCATGCATATGGGTGTGCACATGCATGTGTGCTGGGGGGGGCATATCAAAACCACCTGGAGGGAGCTTTTTCAAACTTTACACACTGCACCGCACCCACTTCATAATTACTCCCAATTAAGAATCTATACTGGGGGGCAGCTGGGTGGCTCAGTGAGTTAAGCATCCAACTTGATTTTGGCTCAGGTCATGATCTCAGTGTCATGGGATCAAGCTCCGTGTTGGGCAGAGTCTGCTTGAGATTCTCTCTCTCTCTCTCTCTCTCTCTCTCTCTCTCTCTCTCCCCCTTCCCTGCTCATGCATGCACACATGCTGTCTCTCTCTCTCCTTCTCAAAATAATGAATAAATAAACACTAAAAAAAAAAGAATCTATACTGTAAAAAGTTACCCCCACCAAGAGAAGGAGGCTGCCATAGCCCTCAGGTGGCTTAGGTAGAATAAAAAGGTTGAAACCTACTAGGTTGAAATAATACTCTGTACTGCAAACCTATGTGAAAATGTTCTTCCTAGGACTGAACCCCTGAAGTCTCTCCTTCCAGCAGTGTCATCTATCCCCAACTGTGGTGATACAAAGCATGCCAGTGTTTTTCACCCAACAGCAAATCCCCAAGAGAGAAGAGATTTCCTACTGTGCTATGCATTTGAAATGAAAACTGATTACATAACCATACACACAAGAAAGATATTTTTGTTCTAGGCCTATATTTCCCAAGTTGGGAAGGTAGAGGGAAGAGGAGGACCTATTAATCTGAGTGTTCTTGGTTCCTTCCCTCTCTCCCTTCCTGCCCCTCTTTCCCTCCTGTCCATCTATTCAGCTACTCATCTATATACTTTTCTATCTATTAGCTACCTACCTTCCTACCAAAGCACACTGCCATGTCAATTTTGTGTTCACATACAAATGCGCAGACTTTTCACATATAACGCGTATGCCGCTGATCATACTGGAGATTAGTAAATCAACTTACTAGCCCTCCAATCCATTTTCTTTCCAAAGCAGGAAAGAAAAGAAAATCCACTCTCCATCCTATGGGCTGGATGCCACCTTCCTTTACCTTCTATGTTCCTTAAAGCTGAGTGAACACCCTAGCTGGAAGTTTCCTTTTGCTGTTGCGCTCAAGGTATTATTTGAAATAAGGTTGCTACAGAAAGATGCTGCCTGCTGAGATGATCAACAGCTGACATTTGTATAGAACTTTACCCTTTACAAAGCACTTTCTGATCCATTATCATAATGTCTCAAGTCATGTACATCACCTTAAAATTTCCCCACTTCTCAGGCCTGAGGTATTATGAGGAAAAAAACAGAAATTACCAGGGCAAGAAATGAGTTGAGAAACTCCAGGAAAGGGACACCTCCTGATCCAAGTGTACTTGACTTTTATGTCTATGTATGCCAAACTTATTCTGAGACTAAAACAAGGAAGGACAGAGTGGTACCTTAGTTTCAACAAACCATTTAAAAACAAAAAACAAAAAAACTAACAAGTGCCCTTGAAAATTCAGGTAGAATTTAGGCACAGAATGAAGAGAGAGTGGGAAATGGGAGATCCAATTATACTATAGGTCAGGTGGTCATAAAGTATTTCATTCTTCAAATTATCCTTGTAACCTTTAAATCTGCCCATCTCCTCCTCAATTTCATTTCTTTCACTGCCTGATAATATCTCACCTGAAAATATCACAAGAATCCTTTCCTCAGTGTATCTTCTGTAGCACTAGCTGGTTGGGCCTTAATACTAAGAACTCCAAAACACTATAGGATTTTGCCCTTCGATCTGTACAAATGGGGTCTCCTTTGAGCCCATTTTAAATAGCCCCATCTGGCCAACCTGCAGTCGCACTCCTTCCCCAGGGCAAGAAGTTCACTGGGTCGGTGGCTTAGGCCCACTTGGAGTTAGCATCTCCAACCTCCATTAGACTACTCCCTGGGCAGCTGGGAGCACAGAATCCCCTGTTTATATGGTCTGAGCCATGTGGGACCTATGTGAGCTATGTGGGACTCCGCCTGGTATGGAACGTGTCACCAATATATGCAGCTCCTAGGCAGAGAGATGGCCAAATGACAGTTGTTTTCTGGGGGTGGGAGGGCATGGTATGTGGATAGAGCTTGGCTGGTACGGCCAGGTACGTCTTTATGAAGCCACTCGTGGTGGAACGAAGTCAGGCCTGGGAAGAGAAGAGGGTCTGGACACAGGCAGGTGGTCTCCATTTGTATCCTGGCCCTAAGCTTCATAAATGCTAGCACAAATGTTAGGGGTGGTCCTGTTTGCCCCTATGATACTTATGAAGAGCACAGTGCTCATATAAGATTCTCTCTTGATAGCCTTGGATGTGGAATCTCAAGGTAATCTAGGGAATTAGCCACGGTATAGATCATTGCACCTAAGAAGTTAATATATCTGCCTTCCAAGAAGTCCCACGCTATGCTTGCTGGCCCATGAAAATAATCTCCAATTCTTCTACTTCTAGGTCTTGCACATAAAACAAGACTGAACTGACATGGGGTGGTTGTGCATAGGATGACACACAGAAGGAAAGGATCCAGGGTGTATTTAAGCTAGAAGGGAGGTTACCCAGATAGCATCTTAGAAGTACTAAACAATAACTACAAGGCAGAACCAAAGATAGAGACCTGGGGGAATTGAAAACGCCCCAAACTGGAGGGGATTTGGTTGAAGGTATAAATGTAGAAGGGGTTCAAATATCATAATTAAAGAAGTTGAAAGTAAAAAAAAAATAAGACTTGAGGTGTGAGATGGTCAAAGCCAAATGGTCAGGAACTAAATCTATAAAATCTGGGCATGGCACAGGTACATGTCTTTTGTATGCATCCTGACTTGCTCAGTGCACTGGGCAAAATGCCCCTATCTGGGAAGCTATGATAAAGGCATTTCCAAGAGCAAAGCCGGGTCTCTTTACTAGGAATAGGCCCAAGATTGAATATCAGGCCGGTAACTATTTTCTCTACAGCATTCTGAATTCCTGCTTTTTCCACAAAAGGAAGACGAAAGCAATGTGTTTTGATGATAATACAAAGATTTATGCTTTTAAAAAGTGTGTAGGTTTGGGAATAG
The DNA here is from genome assembly GCF_023721935.1 of Panthera uncia. NCBI lineage: Eukaryota > Metazoa > Chordata > Mammalia > Carnivora > Felidae > Panthera > Panthera uncia. The sequence continues at coordinate 97,846,240 of NC_064817.1, forward strand.
AAAGACAAGCGAAGTAATGAGTAAACGTTGGTTATAACATTTTACGCTCAGATCAGAGGTGTTTCTGCATGAAACCGTCTTGGTTTCAAACTGTGAATTGAAAGGCTGTTGAAATTCAAGCACACTTTATTGACACTCAAGCATGATCTCAGTTATTAAATAGCTTGCAGAGGAAGAACTATACTCACTCCAGAAACAGTATTTACTCTAGGCACCTCACGAACTGTGTGGATGTGAGCAAATCACTTAGTTTCCTGGGCCTTGGTTTCCTCATCTGTCTAATAGTAATAATTTCATTTCTTTACATGGTTATTGCAAATATCAAGTGAAATAATGATGGCGGAATAGCTTCGAGAAGTGCAATGCCACGGAAGGGTAATGTAGCATTAATTTAAGCCCAAACCTCTTAGACAAAGCTAACAACTTTGGAGCACCTGGGTGGCTCAGTTGGTTAAGTGTCCGACTCTTGATTTCAGCTTAGGTCATGATCTCACGGTTCGTGGGATGGAGCCACACATGAGGCTCTGTGCTGATAGTGTGCAGCCTGCTTGGGATTCCCTCTCTCCCTCTCTCTCTACCCCTCCCCCACTCTTTTGCTTTCTCTCAAAGTAAATAAATAAACTTTATAAATTCTTACAAAAACAACAACAACAAACAACTTCTAGGAAATCAATTGAAAAAAGAATGATCATTCGTGAATTGCCTAAGTGTTTTCTCTTAATCTCTCTTTTGGTTTGTAGTAGTGTCATATATACCTACTATCACAACCACTTAATGACTTTTTAATATAGATTAACTTCTATGAAGTCTGGACCATCCTGTAGGAAAAAGATATTTACTGAGCACCTACCAGAACCACGCAATAAGAATTATTACATGTTATATCATTTAATCCTCAAATAAGTTGGTATTATTATGTTCCTTTAAGGATGAGGACATAAATATTTCCTAGTCATTAGTTGCCAACATGCAGATCTGAACCAGGCATTGGTGGATCATGAAATTAAACTGTTTCAATGAAAATTACTTAGAGTATTTTTCTTTAAGCTTTGTCACTACAATTAGGGAAGAATTAAAAAAAGCTGTCTTTGCTGTGACTTGCCAGACTTTGGACATGTCTAAATTAGCATGGCGCCATCAGCTCAGTTATTTTGTTGGCCATCTTAATGGTTGAAATGACCACATATCTGTTCTGATCGATTGTTCAGCAAATGGCTATTAATATGGCCAAGAGCCCCAAATCAACCACGAAATGATCAATTCTGGGCTGTGTCTAGACTTCTTATATGAAGAAGATGCTGGGCCTCTGTTTCTGTGTCCAGAAAAGACTGAACCAAAATTAACTGCCTTAAATTGAAATATGTGAAATTCAAATTAGCTATAAGCAAGGGTGGAGGCAGTGTCCTCAACGTGTTGTCCTTTTACTCAACTGCATCACGATCATCTGGAAAACTTGTCAAATATGCTGACACCTGACTCTCATCCCAGACTTCCCCTATTAGAATCTCGGGAGGAGGGCAGAAACCTGTATGCTCCATGAGCACTCTGGGTTATTTCTGATGCATGCCCAAGTTTAAGAAACACTGCTGCAGATTCTATCCCCTTTTAGAGCTTTAAGAAATATGTATTTTTAATGTTTATTTATTTTTGAGAGATAGACAAAGCACAGCCAGGGGAGGGACAGAGAGAGAGAGGGAGACACAGACTCTGAAGCAGGCTACAGGCTCTGAGCTGTCAGCACAGAGCCGGACACAGGGCCCGAACTCACGGGCCATGAGATCATGACCTGAGCTGAAGTCAAATGCTTAACTGACTGAGTCACCCAGGCGCCCCAAGAAACATATTTAACAAGGGAATGGGTCCTTATACTTCATGAGGGTGCTATAATAGAAATAGAATACATGGTTTGTATGTACCAGATGGCCTCAAGTGTGAGTTCTATGAAGGGAGGGATTAAGCTTGGAATTTTTTCACCATTGTATCTGCATCACGTAAGCACAGTGCCTGGCAAAGAGTGAGTATCTGGTAAACATCCATAGAAAGAATCAATGGAAGATCTTACATGGGAATTCAAAAAAGAGAAAACCACAACAAAAAAACCTACTTGCCCAAGATGTTCTTATCTGAAGGAGGGAGACTCTACCATACTGAGAGTCCTCCCACCTTGTGGCTCTGGTACTAATTTAAAAAAGCATCTAGGGGAGCCTGGTTGGCTCAGTCAGAGGACCATGCAGCTCTTGATCTTGGGGTCATGGGTTTGAGCCTCACATTGGGTGTAGAGATGAAATAAATAAAACTTTAAAAAAAGAAAGGGAAAGAAAGAAAGAAAGAAAGAAAGAAAGAAAGAAAGAAAGAAAGAAAAGAAAGAAAGAAAGAGAAAGAATCTGACAAGGGAAAGTGGTCTTTAAAAGAGTCCCCAGTATATGAAGTTTGGTTGTTAGTCTTAGGCTATTATAATTTTTAGACTTCTTTTCGATCGTGCCAAAGTTTTGAGTGTCACTACCACTGATGTTGTTAATTAGGTTTCTTTCTCTCAAGTAGAAATTAAGGTGCTTACTGTCTTGCCATATGCCCTAAGAGGTGTCACTGGATAGGTGTCACTAAATAGGAATGACAAGGGTGGCTTGAGAAGAAAGGATACTGAGGGGTTTCTAATAGTCCCTCCCTAATTTTCATACTGGACTAGATTGAACAGTGCCAAGTATGAGGACAATGATATATGTGTAATAAAGGTAGGCTTTCCGGAGAAGGTTTATTTTTGAGGTGATTGGAGCTGAAGCAGAGGGGAATTGAGAATTGACTAGATATAACATGAAGAGGAAAGGGGGCAGAGAAGAGGTAATATTTCTGACCCTCCTGCCAGTAATATCAAGCAGCAAATGATCAAGTAAAGGTTGGCAGGCTAGCCTCTGCCTTGTAGGTTGCCTCATTGTAACTCTAATACCTTTGACATATCCTATCTCTCAAATCAATGAATGACTGCATTAGGCCCTTCTGGTTCAGCTTGGACTGGTTCCAAAAACCTAGGGGTTTCCATCTTGCTGCCCTATGATTTTTACTTTAAATTCCTCAGGGACTTGAATTAAGCTTTTCTTCCTGTTATGATGATGATGTGTTTTTTTTTTTTCCCAGAAAGGAAACTAGTTCACCAGTTAGTCCCTCCCTGCCTACCCCAGATCCCCTGAGTTCTTTTAGAGTCTATAAGAAATATTGAGATTCCTGGACAACAAGACCTCCTTTATAAGTTCACCACAGGTTGTTAAGGAAGCGAAAGCGAGGGGAAAGAATAGCTGGATTCTATTCACAAACATACCGGTCCTTCAGAACTTCTACCCCCAACATGGGGCTCGAACTCACAACTCTGAGATCAAGAGTCACACTGTCCACTGACTGAGCCAGCCAAGTGCCCGAGGAAAGTAAAATCTTTAAGTAGAAATATAGAATCTAAAAACCATGAAAAATTAGTAAATTTAAACCAGTAAGCATTCAAACTCAGCCCTCCCCAGGAGAATTCTGTGACTTTCCCATTGCACCCATCATTTTCCTACTGATTCAGAAAGATGCGGCCAGACTTTCATGTCCTTTGGGCTGGGTTAAAACATTTTGGAATTTATTGGTCTATCCGTCTTATCTTTACTGATTTATCATACTCTCAATTCTTATGTGTACTGGTTGCTTTCTAGACTCTATCCTGTTCGGTGATGGGTCTATTCAGGCATCAGTACCAATCTGTTTTATTTACTTATATTTTATAACTTATTTTGAAACCCAGTGTGGCAAGTCCTCACTCACTACTCAGTAAAGTTTTATAGTTTTCTTCACAGTTTTTGCAAATTTTGTTATTCAACCTTATGATTTTTTTAATGTTTATTTTTGAGAGAGAGAGAGAGGGAGGTGGGGCAGAGAGAGGGGGAGACACAGAATCCAAAGCAGGCTCCAGGTTCCGAGCTGTCACCGCAGAGCCCGACGTGGGGCTCGAACCCACAAACTGTGAGATCATGACCTCAGCCCAAGTTGGATACTTAAATGACTGAGCCACCCAGGAGCCACCCCTGTCTCCACACCCCCTGCTTTTTTTTGCTTTTATAAGCATGATGGGTTTTTTTTCTTATGTTTTCTGTCTCCCCCTGCAAATTGTGTTGTCACCATCCTTTCTAGGTTTAGCCTAATTTTCCCAATTGTTTTCCTTGTCAAATGCCACAAACGTCTATGTTAAATACTTGCCTTTACTTCTATATTATATACCTGTTTCTTAATTTTTACTTATGCTTGTCTTTAATTACATGCTATTGCAAGTAATTAAGGAATACATTCTCACTGTAAAACTTCTGACCACAGATTAAATAGTAATCTATCTTGAGCAGCCAGTCAGCCTTCCTTCTCAAGAGGGTAGCCACCAATAACTCTTTGCTAAAAATTCTTTCTGGACATCTTTCTATGTGTTAAATTAACAAAGGTACATGTAGATACAGGACTGTTCTGGAGGCATATTTTTAAGCCAAATGGTGTAATATTGCATATATTTTTCATGAACTGGGAAATAGTTCCAAGACCTGCTGTTAAGTCTATTTAGAACTAACTTGTTCTTTTGTTATATAGCATAGCACAGTCTGGATGTTCCATAGTTTTATCCTTTACAAATGGACATTTAGATAGTCTATCAACTTTTTTTCTATCATAAGCAATGTCTCTTTGTGCACATGTGAAATGAAATTACTGGGATGAAGGCTGTGTGTATTTTAAATTTTGAGAGGCACTGACAAAAGGGTTGTACCAATTACCACCCCAACAAGCAGCACAAGAGTATACTTGTTTCCTGACACTCTTGACAAATATGCCAATACAAGCGGTGAAAAAAGAAATCTCTCTTTGATTTGTATTGCTGGTTACTAGCGAAATGAGGATCTTTTCCATGTGCTTTCCTAAACACTATCCAGACGGGTCTGAACAGATCTCCGAATGGCGCCCAGGAAAGGGTGTAATGTTCAGAGACCAGAGTTGTACCATGTGCTTTGAGGGCAAAGGGCTTCAAGTGTAAAATCAGCTAACCCTTCCATCTTCAGGAGAATTCCTGCATTGTTCTTGAATCTTCACGGGCATATGAAAAAATTGCTGTTCAAACTTTCTAAAAATAAAATGCCATGGTTTGCCATCATAAGCACTTCTGATTTTTAAAAAATTTTTAAATGTTTATTTATTTTTGAGACAGAGAGAGAGAGACAGAATATAAGTGGGAGAGGGGCAGACAGAGAGGGAGACAGAGAATCCAAAGCGGGCTCCAGGCTCTGAGCTTAGCTCAGAGCTCAATGTGGGGCTCGAACCCATGAACCACAAGATCATGACCTGAGCCAAAGTTGGATGCTTAACTGAGCCACCCAGGCGCCCCAAGCAATTCTGATTTTTAAACTATCTTCTTCCCCACTGAAATTCTCCCATATGGTCAAAACCTGACTTCTCTTGTGTTTTACTTATGTCTTTTTATTCTATCTTTTAAAATGGTGTTGGAGAAGATTTGGTCACCATGCTCTGTCTGAAAGCTTTTCAAGTACTTGACGCCTTTTAGGAAGTCTTCTCTAAATGAATAAGGTCCTTAACTTGTCTTCAAGGATCTTTTTGGCCAGGATTTTAAATTAGGTTGCTTTCTATATTCCTAAATCCCTGAGTCCCTAATACAGAGAGGGATAAGGAAGAGAAAAGCATCCAACAAGCTAGCAAAAAGCACTGTCAATATTTTGGCATCTTTCCTTCCATTATGTGCTTTCTGTACTTTGTTTAGATATAAGACACACATTTTTTTCTAGCTTGCTTTTGGACTTCCTGTATCTTAAGAACTCTCTAATATAAATGAAAAATTCTTTGTAAACATTTCAATGGCAATACGATATTCCAAAATGCACCCTAATTTACTTAACCATTCTGATACTACTGCACATTTACATTGTGGATGATTCCTTTTTATTTTGAATAATTACTGTGAATAGCATTGCGCACTTGCCAAACTCCTGCCTAGAAGTGCTGTTTGGATTACTATTCTGTCTATATGTCCTGGTCCTGTAGCACATAGGATCCAGCACAGAGTAGGTGCTTAATTATGCCTGTTGCCTTAACACAGAACCTGAGTAAAGTTCTTCCCAGGCCTGAAATTTTTCCTCTTGCCTTATGGAAACAATTATGAGAAATGATTAAGGTCACAATCAAACGAAGTACAAAATATCACCAGTATGTCCCTGAAGAACAAATAACATAAGGAGTTCTCTAGAAGGAGGGGGTAGATTGCATCTTGTCACTCCATTTGATAAGGAGTTGCCAGAAACCCAAGGAGACAGGAGCAGAAGAAAGGAATTGAACAGAACTACAGGCACCTGTATTAGCAGAGACTGGGTTCAGTTTATATAATAGAGAAATCTTGATAATGTTGAAAAAGATTTCTTAAATCCTCTCATGCAGGGGCAGCTGAAGATGAATACTTCCGGCATAGAGATATTTCAAGCTGATACGTATTTGGCCCTGATACTAAAAATAGACAAAGCCTTTATGCGAGCTAGCTTACACCTGAAAATAGTCTGAATAAATGAAAGATCCATACAGGTGAGGATGCACTTAAGTTTATTGGTGTCATAATCTGGACTATTTAAAAACATACCTGCTACTTAATTTTATCCTACTAACTTTTGATTTATGTATGGCAGGTCGTTTTATTCCCATTTTTTCAATGAATGAGTTAACAGCAATTAAATAACTAGGTATGTGCCTCAGAAATGATTTTTAGATCAGTTTTGTTGTCAGTATACTGCTGGGATCAGCATAAGAAGGCCATTTCCCAGATAATGACAACTTTTCCTCCCCAATCTAGTTAGATTGAAAATACTAGGTTGAGTCATATAAAAATGTCACGCTTATAGATCGAGTATCAGCAATTCATACAGTTCAGTTGAATCTGAGGGGTGGGAAAAGAGGACATGAAGAGCCTGACCCTTTCCCCCAGTCTCATGTCACCAACTTCCTTTGCAAAAGGCTCACAGAGTCAAGTATTCCACGGATACAAGGTCTGCGAGCCCTCTGCTGAACGAAGCTCTCACGCTGATATGTAATACAAGCAACAGCAAGCTCCACATGAGAAACCAAAAGAGAGGAGCAAACCCTGGGCACGGTTCAGTTCTCAAGAATATTTTCAGTAGGCATACGTTTTCTGTTCATTGACAATCCTTGCCCTTGCCAAATCAGGATGACTGACACCCTTAATTTGCAATTTCCTAAATTTCAAGAGGTTTTTTTTTTCTTTTTGATTGCTATATAATGGTTTACCCTAATTATTTTTTTTCCAGTTGCAGTTTTTGATGTTTAATTTCAAAATCAATTTAAGATGTCTCGAGCTCCATTAATATACTGTGATATTGCTTCACTCATTTTCTTGTGAAGCACTTACTTTAAAAAATGCATCATTCTAATGATTTTAAATTACTTTACAGTGCACATACCAATTTACAACTATTACAAAATTTTACATTTTTTCCTCAAAGCACTTCAGTTTTAAAGATGTTCTGTATTTGGAGACAGAATGAGAGTTAACTTTTAAAAGGCCTGAATACAATGTATAGCCTTTAAAATTGTCTGCCCTCTCTGATGCAGAATGTAACCTAAGCAAATAAAATCTTAAGTGTTCAAAGGGCATATAAAACAAGCCTAAGGTAGGGTATTGTTATAAGATAATTTTATTCTTATTCAAGCTAATGACACTCTTTTTTATAAATGGACACAAACTCCTAGTGTGTAAGAACAGCAATGTGTGAGTATGTGAATGTGTGCAAGGGTGTGTTCGTGTATGGGTGTGCATGAGCGGGCAAGCATGTGGTTGAGTGCATGCGTGAATGTGCAATAGTGTGTGTATGTGTGATGATGTGAGTGTGCAAGAATCTGAGTATATGTATGTGCATGTGTGAGGATCGTTTACGTGCATGAGTGCACATGTGTGCATGACTGTGTAAGCGTATGCACATTTGTGTGACTATGCGTGTGATAATGTGTTTGATTGTATGAGTGTGCAACTAAGTGGCTTTCTGGTTTAAGTGCATGCTTGGAGATCAAATGCTACATGCACCTTTTTTTTTTAATATGAAATTTATTGTCAAATTGGTTTCCATACAACACCCAGTGCTCATCCCAAAACATGCACCTTTTTTTTAAGCAGTCATCAGTGCATACTACTGGAATATTTTACTAACCTCTATAGAATGGGGGGAATGCCCTCCCCAACTGTATCTATAACACATCTACAAGATATTTGCATAAACATGCATACATTTTATACCTTTCTTGAAATTTTCGGGGAAAAAATAGCGATATTCAAATTTTGCCTGAGGATTTTGCACCTGGTTATATCAGTTTAATAGATGTAAATCAGCTGCCAAAGTTGGGAAATCTTCCTTCCCCAATGCCTTTAAAATTTTTTTTTGATTACTTTATTCTCTCAGGATTCCTCATTCACGGTGACACATGTCACTCTTGCAGCAATTAAGGACACTTTAGGATTAATATTTAAAAGACTGTAATTAACATCAGTTTCCAGCCCAGACCACCCTTAAAGTTGTAGAGGGCACCAGGCACATTTCTGGGACCAGGCCAATGCCCATTCATTGATACATTTCCCTTTTGTTGGTTGAAGCATGCTGATCTTGAAGGGAAAAGTCAAAGCCCTAGGGGCCAAAGCTACCATGTAATAAGTGCCAGGTTCAGTGCTAGAGTCTTTACATACATTATCTCATTTAATCTGCATTGCAACCTTGCCAGGTAGTGTTAATTCCCTCTTTTCGGATGGGTGTTGTGGCTCAGAAAGGTTAAATGAGTTGCTTAAGGTCATGCGGCTAATTAGGGGTGAAGGTGGCATCACATTCAGATCTGACTCTAAACTGTGTTCTTTGCTCTGCACTGTGCTGAACCTTTTGATTGAATCTGAAAGTGTGACCTTTACAGAATTTATATCTTCCCTCACTGGGCATGGGGTTTACTTGGCTGTCTGCTACTTTCTAGCCCTCAATTGCCTTCTCTAATGATGCCTAAAAACTTGACTATATCAATTTCATATCTACCTCAGAGGCAATGAATAAATTCATGAACCATACTTCCGATGTTAAGCCTTACTATGCATTTATTTGACAGCATACTGGCTTGATTAAACTTATTACTGACTGGGTAATACAAACAGTTTGCTGAAATAACTATGGTGTGCCACAGGTATTATGCCCATTTTACAGATATGGACATTGAAGCTTCAAGAAATTAGGTAATTTGCTTAAGACTATATAAACAGAACGAGCCAACTCTACATCCCTGCTGACAGTCCTGGATGAGCTTCTTTTTTGGCAAGGTCTGGGTAAGTCACTGGATCTAACTGAGCCTCAGGTTCTTCACTTATCAAATGGGGATAACAGTGCTTTTACTGCAAGATCATTACAAGGGTGAGAGACAATATACATAAAGCACCTTTAACATAATAGACTGGTAGTACCATGATAGTGATTATCTGAGTCATTAGAGTTCGTGATGAGTATGGGCTTTGGGAATAGATAGACCTGCTGAATTTCTCTAGGTTTTCATTTCCTTACCTATAAAATGGCAATAGCATTTTATAGTAACTTTGCCCAAAGTACGTTCCAAAGAACACTGTCAGTTCCATAGGATATGAAGAAATCTTAAGCAAAACCTGGGTTTCCTGATCAAAGTTTTGTGGGAAGCTCTCGTAGACAGCTTTCCTTATGCAGGGATGTTTTAGACTCTGTAATATGAGAATGTACTTTGTGAGTTTCCAAGTGGGAGCTGTTAATACATGCAGTATTTCTCCTTTTATTTTTTTTTTCATCAGACTCTTTTTTGTTTGTCTATAACATCTTGCAGAAAACAGCTGTACAGAAAATATTTTGGAAGTACTGACCTTTCATGAAGATTAAATGGATAATATTTGTAATGCATGTTTATAGTAAGAGCTCAATAAATGTAACATCATCATCATCATCATCAGTATTGCCATAGTCATCATTATATTCATCAAGTAGCTCCACTATAGCACAAATTGTCTAGGCCAGAAAAGGTATGTCTAATACATTCCTAAAAATAGGGGTTTACAAACTGCAGCCAGAGGTTTTGTCTGCCAGATTAGGGTGAGCTAGTCCAATGGTGGTGGAAACTTCAGGAGCGATATACTACATTAATTACACTGGGCATAGTTATTTGCACACGACAGATTCTTTAGCATTACCAAAGGGTTCGTTGATGGCTAAAATTTTTCTGGAACATCCCAGGCTGGAATTCCATAGGTAGAGACCCTGTTGTTGCATTGCCTTTTTTGGTTGGTTTTAGCATTTCATGAGACCTGTTTTTAGCACAGGGGTCTTCCCACATATGAGAGTTTTGCCTCTTTTCCTCTCCACTTAGCTAAGAAACAATTAACTACAAGACCTGGCAGAGGCAAGGTGAACTGGTATTGAATATCTGACTTATGTAACTGGACTATCTTCTCTTTGATTCAGTTTGGCAACCTGGAAATAATTTGCCTTTACTCTTGTATATCTCCTGTCAAAGTGCACACAGTTCACTTTGATACATGGTCCTTTTAAAATCATCTTTAAACTTTTATCCATTCTCTGCTCCTTATGGTAGAGTTAAATCAGATGTTAGGAGCTGAATTCTAGGATGGTGGTGGATTCTATTGCTTTCTACCAGAAGTCTTCAGGGACTATGTGGGTTGCTTCTCCATGAACTAATCTTTTAGAGAGAGATATATTTTTAGAGAGAGATGTATTAACCCAAAAGGAAATTTCCTCACACATAAAAAATGTATTTATGCACCAAACTTGCAGGTACTAAAGGGTAAGATATGGGATAAATCTACAAGAAACTCCGTATCTAGCCTGGAGGCCAACATTATAGATTTTATTTGCTGTATAGGATTCATGACTAAGATTAGCTTCTCTTTTCTCACAACGATGCTGAAGATGGATATTGTGAAAAAGTAAGAAATTAATCATTTCTTCACTATTTTAACCCTTGGTATGGCTATTCAGGAGCTTTTTTGCATTTTAGTTTTGGACTAACAATATAAGGAGGCTGGGAAGACTGATATGGACTGAGAGACTTTCACAATCTATTAGTCCATTGATTCCCAAGGGCCATTTCAACCTTCAACCTTCAACCTTCAACTCAAGTGAGGTACGGCTCCCATTATGAATGGATTTATGATAATTAAAATGGATATACTCTCTGTCTCTACTGTCCTAGTATCTGGTTTGACAAGAATGTTGGACAGAGACATTTGTGCTCTTTCCATAATTTGGCTATCGTTGATAGTGCTGCTATAAACAATGGGGTACATGTGCCCCTTCGAATCAGCATTTTTGTATCCTTTGGATAAATACATAGTAGTGCAATTGCTGGGTCAGGGTGTAGTTCTATTTTTATTTTTTTGAGGAACCTCCATACTGTTTTCCAGAGTGGCTATACCAGTTTGCATCCCACCAACAGTGTAACAGTGCATTCCCCTTTCTCCACATCCTCGCCAACATCTGTTGTCTCCTGAATTTTTAATTTTAGCCATTCTGACTGGTGTGAGGTGGTATCTCAGTGTGGTTTTGATTTGTATTTCCCTGATGATGAGTGATGTTGAGCATATTTTCATATGTTTGTTAGCTATCTGGATGTCTTCTTTGGAAAAGTGTCTCTTCCTGTCTTCTGCCCATGTTTTCACTGTATTATTTGTATTCTGGGTGTTGAGTTTGATAAGTTCATTATAGATATGATATATAAACACAGTGGAATATTACTCAGCAATCAAAAAGAATGAAATCTTTCCATTTGCAACAACGTGGATGGAACTAGAGTGCATTATGCTAAGTGAAATATGTCAATCAGAGAAAGACAAATATCATATGATTTCATTCACATGTGGAATTTAAGAAACAAAATAGATGAACACAGGGGGAGGGAAGAAAAAATAAAATAAAAACAGAGAGGGAGGAAACTGGAAGAGACTTTAAGGATAGAGAGCAAACTGGAGGGGAGGCGGGCAGGGGAAGAGGCTAGACGGGTGGGCACTTGTTGGGATGAGTACTGGGTGTTGTATGGAAACAATGAATCACAGAATTCTATTCCTAAGAGCAATATTGCATTGTATGTTAACTAACCAAAATCTAAATAAAAAAAGTTCATTGCTAAGTAAAAACTCCTATTTAAAATGACCTTGTGGAAAGATATGAGTTTGGTTGTTCCATCCCATAAAGAGGCCAGGCTCCGTGACAGTTACGCAAAGTACAAATATGGTCAATGAGGTCATGGCAGCTCAGATGCCAACTGATAACTTGGTGAGCCTGGGCAGCCTGGCTCCATCCTAGTAATTCTCCTTCATATAACACACATGATTTTGCAAACAAGCTAAATAAAATATCTGAGGAAGATTTCATGGCCTAAGAACCATCCAAGATCCACTCTGAATGACAAGCTCTAATCTTTTCCAGTTTATTATCTCTATAGGTTTTCTGGGTGGACCAAGAGTGCTCTGACTCATGATTACATAAAACCTCTTTACTCCATCCAAGTTATAAACCTATTTACATGATATTTTATCTATAAGATATGTTGGTATCCTTCTTAAGAAATTGAAAGCCTGGGCTTCTCAGGCTTATGTTCTACACAAGAAGTAGGTTATCACCAGGCATTTAATTATTTTACGATTGGCCCACATTTGTATTCTTTATTGTAATTTGTAGAACTTTATTAATTAGTTGATGCTTCTCCTGTTTCAGAAAATATAAATAAAAGCATACTTTTATGTTTCCTTACTATAGTTTTATTGTCATAAACTGGAGGTGGTTTTAATAATGGTCACCCTTGCTGTCTTATTACTGCCAAGAAAGATTCTTGGTCAATTATACTAAAACCAAAAATCATAATTTTTGGTAGACATTCTCCACATATAACTGACTTTGCCAACAATCCTATACTATAAGTTTCCTTGTTCAGGTACCTTAGTATTTGAGTATAATCAGTTTAGTTTGGAAGATACATTTGGTTCTGTTTTGCAGGCTAAACTTAATACTGCCATATGTCAGAGCAGTGCTGTCCAACAAAAATATAGTATGAGCCTGAAATGCAAGCCACATGAATAATTTTATTTTTCTATTTTTTAATGTTTATTTATTTATTTTGAGAAAGAGAGAGAAAGAGAGAGAGAGAGTGAGCATGAGTGGGGGCAGGGCAGAGAGAGAGGGAGACACAGAATCCTACCATGCTGTCAGCACAGAGCCTGAAGCAGGGCTCTAACTCTCAAACCGTGAGATCATGACCTGAGCCGAAATCAAGAGTCAGAGGCTTGACCTACTGAGCCACCCAGGTGCCCCCGCATGAATAGTTTTAAATTTTCTAGTAGCTTCACTAAAATTCTTAAGAATACAGGTGAAATTATTTTAAATACTAATATTGAGTTTTGTATTTAACCCAATATATCCGAAATATTATCATTTCAACATGAAGTAAATAGAAAAAACTAATAAGGAAATACTTTAATTGATTCTCCATACCAAATCATGAAGAAGATCCATAGTTGAAGTATTTCACTGCTCGCAAGACAAAGAGAAGTTTTATTTCTGTGGAGCTATGGGCTTGCCTTTATGTTGGGGACACAGTGGTCACTACCACGGAACTGATCACGTTATGCTGTTGTGTTGGTTGGGAGCTAGAAAACTACAGCAAAATTTGACGTTAATTACCTGTGCACATAACTTCCTTAAATAAAGATTACATTTCTCAGTTTCCTTTGTATCTAGGTGTGATCATGTGACTTAGTTATTGTTCAATGAGATATAAATGCATGTTTCCAGCAGTAGCTTCAAAGAGGTCTCCTTAAAAGAGAGGGGACAGGCTCTTTTCCTCCTCCCTAATCCTTCATTTTTCCTGGAACCAAGATGTGGTAACTTGGAACACTGGAGGCCATTGTATTCTAGGAGAATAAAGGTCCCATCCTAAGGGTAGTAGAGGTATAAGCAAGAAGCTTTCTGGAGTCATCACACAAGGTTTGGACTGCTTATTTCTAGATTTCTTTCGTGTAAGAGGAAGGTTATACTCATATCTTCCTTAAGCCAGTCTTTTTTTTTTCCTTGAGGGAGGTATTTCCTGTCACTGAACTCTAATCTTATCTGACATAACCAGGAATATAAATTTTCCTTGACTGTGATTTTATAATGAACAGCAGAACTTAAAGGAAAGGGAGTGAAAAGATAGACAACTACTTTTTGGCCAACTTTTCCACGAAACATCTATCCCATAAACACAGGAAACACCACCATTTAGGTAGGAACAAAAGAATGCAATGACTTTGGAGTAGAAAGAATTTTCACACTCCTTTAAATTAATTCAGCTTTACAGTATCTGAAAATGAATTTCTTTGAGACAGCTACTAATTTATCTTCTACTTACAAAAGATTTGTCTTTGAAATGTGTCTTTACAATGAGAATTGAAATATAATGACAATAATAGCTACCATTTATTATTATAATTTAATGTCTATGATGAGAGAAGCACTCTGCTAGGTGTTTCACATATGTTATCTCATTTAACCCTTACAACTACCCTACAGAGTAAGAATTATTTCCCCATTTTCCAGGAGAAGCTCAGAAAAACCAAGTAACTTAGGGAAGGTCACACAGTAACTTAGAAGCAGAGCTGGGATCTGAGTTCACTTCTGTGTGATTTTTTTTCTTTTATTTAATTTCATAATGATTTATTTATTTTTGAGAGAGAGAGAGTGTGTGTGCGAACGGGGGAGGGACACAGAGAGAGAGAATCCCAAGCAGGCTCCAGGCTGTCTACACAAAGCCAAATATAGGCTGAAACCCATGAACCGTGACATCACAATCTGAGCTCAAATTGTGGACGCTCAACTGACTGAACCACCTAGGCACCCCTGTCTGAATTTTTTCTATGCTGAATCTCTGAAAATCCTCATAACTTTCTGACAGTCAAAGAAGAGGTACCGGGACGCTGCCCTATATATGTTCATCGCCATTTTTCTAGATTCAGTGTTAGTGCTGACAATGGAAAGGTAATATCTGAATTTGAACAAACTTCTCTGAATAGTATATTGAACTAAAGGTCTAAACCAGAAATCCTGAGACTTGTCTCTCATATTAACTATGGGCTGAATTAGCTGCATGACCTAACACAAGTCATTCAACCTTTCTGGGCCTCAGTTTTCTCTTCTACAAAAGGGGGGGGGGCGCAAAACTAGGTGGTCTCTAAAATCTGATAGAGTAAAAACATTCCATGATTATGCCAATAAGTTTGTCAAAGAAGAAATGCACAAAGGGGAGCCTGTTGGAAAAGAGAGTAGGCAATGGCATTTACAGTGCTTTAAATTCACGTTGCTTGACATGCAGAATAAAATTTTAAAAATAAATGGACCGAGCAGATAAGTGTGGGAAGTTCTCTTTTATTGCTGAAATTGTTTACTCTTGACTCCACTGGTAATTTTGACTGTTATGGTTTCAGGAGTATTTTTTGAACAATACTTCTCAGAATGTTCTTCTAATGCACATTAACTGAACCATTTTGCTAGCATGGAATGAACTCTTTTAAGTTTGTTGGACTCTAATGTGTTCACCCATACTTTAGTAGAAAGAATTCTTGATTTAACTGGAACTTAAAACTTGTTCTCAATTTAGAGTAAAAAAATGTAAATTACTAAGAAGGAGATTTAAACATGAACTGAGCTGAAAAACACATTTTGCAGATGTATAAATTGAGACCCACAGTGGCTGATTTGCCTAAGATTACACTGAAAGTCAAAGCTTTACCAGGACACTGGAGGTATCTCCTGTAAGTAGTTTTGGTAAGGGTCCAGAGTGGGGAACAGATTATTACCTAAACCTCGGGCCTATGCAGGAATGGGGATCCATATTCAAAACCAATACAGAAGAAAATCATCTGTCTCAGGCTTAGGTCTGAAGATATTAAATAACAAACTTCCTCTGAGATTTCATGGCCACTTGCCAAGTTTCATGTGTGCTTAGGGCCTGAATTTATACTATTTGTATGGTCAAAAAACTGCAACCTGAGATTTTAAATTTAAAGTTTACCCTGATCTGTAGGAGATGGGTTCCTAACAGAAACAAACGTAAATCCTCCCCAGAGGAATATTTTCTTCACACAGGACTCAGAGAGAATTTCAACATATTTGAACTCACAATAAAAAAGAGCAGAAACAAGAAAGGAAGCCATCCTATGCAAGAGTTGATAGAAACCATAGACCCAGACCCACAAACAGTTGACACGCTGCACTTATCAGCATACAAAATAACTATGTTTCATATGTTTAAAGAAAAGAGAGTAACCACAAACAGTATTAAAGAGGAAGGGATTACCAAAAACTAATGAGGAATATTTGGGAAAAAAAACTAAGTTAAAATTTTAGAAAAGTAATCACTGAAATTAAAAACTCAGTGGAAGGGTTAAACATCATAATAAACAGAGCTGAAGAGACATTTTGTGAGTCAGAAGACAAATTTGAAGAAATTACCTATAACAAGGAAATGGAAAATAGGAAAAAGAAGTAAATGGCAGGGTGGGACAGTCTAATGGAACTTCCAAAATTAGGTAATAGAGAATTGGCAAAATCAAGATTTAAAGAGATAATGACTAAACATTTTCTATGACTAATGAAAGAGAAGGGTCTTTACATTCAAGAAACTCAGCAACTCACAAACAAGATTAAAAACATTAATCCGCACTGATCTTTAGGATGGGACATTGGGCTGTGAATTCTATTGCGAGCCTCAACTCTGAAACATACAAAATAAAGTAAGTTGTCCTGTGTCTCCAAGCAAATTAGTGCCTTCAATTACAAAATGAGGAAACTATTACCTACTCGACTTATACCTTATGGACATTATGAGACTAATAGAAACCTTTTTGCTAGGTTCCTGGGAATTTGGAAGCCTGGGTACAAGTCAAGGTCTTTATAGCAGATCCAAGTACCCATTCAGAATTTCTGTGAGCTCCACCTTACGAGATTTCCAGGTGAAAATGTATTGTCCTTACTGTTTAATGAAAGACGAATTTCTGTCCTTCCTATCCCTCTTCTACTTCTCTCCAGTGACTCAGAATATATAGAACAGTCCTTCAGGTATTTTGTGGGTATTTTGTATAATCACAGATCAATGTGTAGTCCAAACTCTAATACTGACCCCATATTATGTCCATAATGATGAAATGAGGAAAATGAGCAGGCAAGTGTTTGAAGAAAAAAATCAAAACCGTCAGATAAACGTAGGATATTTTTATTATAGGAATGAAAGTGTCATTCAATCTCTTGGGGTGGGGGGCAGGGAAATTATATGGAATGCTCTTCAATATTTCTAATCGTCTGATTTTGACATGCAGAATTGGGACTTATTTTGATCTGTTCCTCATGTCCTGGCCACCAGTTTTGCACAAGTGCATTCTAGCTTCTTTTAATCTTTCACAGCCATCTCCACTGTGAAATCTTTCCACCTCCTCCTGCCTGGTCAGGGGACTGCAGAGTCAAATACACCTTTTAGGTAGACCCTTTGCTGGCTCTGCTTTCACTTCATGGAGATAAACAACAATGAAGAAAAAGGCCAAATAGCAAATGAATCTGGGATTCAGAATTCGCGTTTGAGTAAATGAGAGGAGTTCATTTAAAGCCCAACACAGAATTTGCCTGTTTTCTTTAGATGCTGCTCTCGATCTGTCCAACTGCCTTCCTTATTATTAACTATACTTTAACCATGTAAGTAAGCACACATCCTCACATTCACGCTTCCTTCCATTTTTTGCCTCACCGTTGCCACCTTATTTAAATATGTCTCTGGTTTGCAAAACAATTTTAGGGCTTTAATGTCCTGGAACAGTTGGTAGAGTTAGCTCAGATTTACACAGAGGCAGCTGCAAATTTGCCTCTCAGTTCAAACTTGTCAAATTGTCAAAAGTTTCCCTGGATTTTTGCATTGCTGCCTGCTAATGATGATGGCATTACAGGTGTGGTTTTTATTGTCTCAGAACAAAATGGAAAAGATGTATTTGGAAAACATTTGATATTTGATGTGTTTTGAATCACATCACCTGACTACATATACAATCTAATGGCCATTAAATGAACTCTCTTTTATAAAGATAAGGAATTTTGAATAGGAGCATATTTTTTAGGCACAATTTCTATTTTCACTTGAGACAAAAAAAAAAAAAAGGCTTAGGGGGTGACAAATCATCTCTGAGTAGGATGTGTTGCTAGGAAATCATGATAATAGTGTGATTTTTTCCCCCTACTTCATACCTACCTCCCAAAGATAAATCTGTGGATTTAGTCTTACACGCTTAATTTGACTTAATTCTCTTAAGGATGCTTTTGGGTTGTATTTCTAGTGCCACCAATGAACTTCACTTACTGATTCAATAATCTAGAGTTAATGCTTTCACCTCACTGTAGCATTAATGGTGTAGCCACTGTATCAAGCAGGGTCTTTTGTTTAAATCAATCAAATCAGCATCACCTGAAGGTTTATTCTTTATTATTTTACGGAGTAGAAAAAGATTTACTTTAAAATAAATTTGATCACAGACTGTCAAACTTTGAATAGCAAATTAATTAAGCCTATGTAAGGATTCGTCACAAGCTTTTTGTCCTTGTTGCTAAAAATCACTCTAAAACCTCCTATCATAATTCAGTGACTAGGTGTCTATATTTGAGCTTTTCTTTAAGTACAGGGAATTTGTAGCATTATGATATACTAACATTGTTTGTTCACTAACAGAAACATTTCTTCTGAGAGCTCAGCTACAGTTCCTAAGAAATTCAGTCCAAAACTGAATAGGGAAAAGTACCTGCAACACGAGGCACCTAATCTCGTTACATTAGTTATCTATCTTCTATTGAAGATGCTAAATTCTAGTTTTCTTCTACATGCGAAGATTTTTCTCTTCACTGGCATGATGGATGGCTACATAGCTGTGCCCATAGTATGTGCATTACATTTTGAACAAAGCTTCTTTATCAAATGGCATTTATGACCCTGCTGCTACTGTAATGTCTGTAGGAAAAATACAGTGTACACACTAATCATTTCAAATGGTCTGATCAATTCCTTGAAATTGCAGAAAAGTGGTATATTGTATGTGGTAGACATGTACAGTCAGATGAAAATCTTTTGATGACTGGCATTTTCAATAAAGGGGAAAACTAATAATGTTTTTTTTTAAAGCATATGGTACTTGTATAATCAAGGAAAGTTTCCCTAGCAAAAATAATTATATGAGCCTCTTACAACTTCCTCCACTAATTATCTGTTTTATTAGTAGATGCATATCACCATCCATTAGGGAACACTTAAAAACATAATGAGACATTGTTACAATGAAGATACACACACACACACACACATACATATATACACACACACACACACACACATTTATGCATATATGTGTATGTGTGTGTGTGTGTGTGTGTGTGTGTGCCTCTGGAAGTAGAAGTAAATTCTACAACAACATGGTCTATATATCAAAGTGTGGATGTCTTTATAATAAAAACAAAACTATTTACAATTAATATTTTCTCATCATAAACAATATGGAGTTAAGAGAGTTTATGGACTGTATCCACGAACCATTCATAATCAGTGTCAAAAGCTCAATATACAGGATCAAGAATCATAGATTTCAGTGTTGGAAGGGGCCTCAAAGGCCATTTGGCTAACCTACCATTTCACAAATGAAGCAGGTGGTGAGACTCAAAGAAGTTAAGTGAGTTACTCAAGGTCACTGTGCCACGAACACACACACACACACACACACACACACATATACTGTCATCTCTCTGATGGACAAGGTGACCACATGTCATAAGCTAGGCTGAAAACAAATATCCTTATAACGAAGCCTTATGGGATCTTCAGGAACTAACCCTGCTTGGACGGGGTACAAAATGATAGTACCTCATACGGTTTCTGATGTATAGCAAATAGAATGTTCAGGAATACCTCAGGGCCGAATGTTCCATGTCTCTCTAGATGATTAATCTACTTCTAAGGTACAGTATAATGAGAGAGGATCACAGCAGAGAAGAGCAAGAGTTGTCCTCTCTATGTGAATGCTTACCTTCTATGAATTTCGCTGTCAGTTATCTGTGAGTAACAATAGACAGGGTGGCTCAGAGGAAGTTTCATCAAGGATAGGTTTCATCAAAGCTCTAAACTCTGCTTTTATGTTCCCCCTCAAAGACTACGTGACCAGGAGATGCCAGATTTTATGAGAGGAATATAGTAGATGCATTTTAAAATGATGATAGTAGAGGTTAGGGCCAATATCCTTAGTGCAGGCTAAATGTGTTACTGAGATTTCATGGCAAGGATTTACATTTTAAGGGAGTATGGTCTGACCTGTGGTATATCCAAATCTCAACCATGGTATGACAAGCTTTGATTGTATTCCTCTCGAGGTAGTTTTTAAAGACTAATGAGTTAACCTCTGTGAAGTACCATGAGACCCTCAGGTGAAAGATGCCTCTATCAAGCATCACTATGGTGCTGTGACAATACTCAATGTATCTGGAAGACAGACTGAAAGTAATCAGTAAACCATTCACTGTGGTCCTTTTGGTATCGGAGCAGCACAGTTAACATGCTAACAGCTAAGCTTCATGCGCTTAGAGGAAGAAAATGATCAATGGCAAAGAGCATATCCACCTTTGAAATGACATGATCCATTATAAGAATCAGATGTTAAATTGCTTCCTGTACTGAGCACACTCAATTAAAAGTCTGCACAGTGAGATCATCTTGATGGTTAAATATGCTCTGTGGGAACAACCTTTATGGAGCTTAAAAATCACAGAAGGACTATTCCTACCATGACACTAGAGATTTGCAAGGCATTTCCTGCCCCTATTTTTCAATTTGGTAGTTTTATTAGGAAGGCTTTTGCCTGTGAGCCTGCTGAGTTTGGGGTCATACCTATCCACCCTTTTGCTTCTTTGAGCAAGAGATGATTCTAGTGTTCTTTTTCTATTGGACCCAGAATGGATGAGTGTGGCTTTAGTCCGGGATCTCTGGACAAAAATGTATCATTCATGCACTTGATAGTTGATGCCCTTCATCTCCTTGAACCTGCCCTTCTCTGTAAGCTCATCTATTCACCTGAGTGCCAGCTCCTTGTCTAACTCTTCCTTCTTTCTCTGGTGGGGGTAAGGATGGAGGGCTGAAAAGAACTCCAGACACAAAATGAAATCGGCAGAACTGGCTCCTACTTGTAAGTTTGCCTGCAACTGGCCAGGTCTTTGGTCTTGGATGACTTCTTTCACCTCTCCGGCTCTCGGTTTGCTCATGTTTCAAAAACTTGAAACATCCTTCACTGTTTACCACTTGTCTCACCCCTGCCAGACTGCAAGCGCCGCTGGTGCAGGAATCTTTATTTTCCTCACTGATCCTCAAGATCCTAGCATGTGGCACATAGTAGGTGCTCAATGAAAATTTGTTTAGTAGAGAAGTAACTCATTTGTCTGTTAGCGGTGTTCACCATTTATCCAGTCTCCCACCATGGACATCACAGAGTCCGTGAAAATTCTTGCCTCCCCTGGCACATATCCAGTAACCAAGTCCTGCTTCCTAGCTTCTCTCATACCCATCCTTTCATCTCCATCTGCGCTTAAATTCCCTCATATCAACTTTTCTTTACTTTTTACCTCACTTTTTTTATATTCAGAGTGATCATTCTAAAATGTAAATAGTCACGACACTAACCTCTTTAAACCCCCTCAGTGGCTTTCCCATTGTCCTCGGGATCAAGTCTAAACTCCTAGGTGCGGTATACAGTCCCCTTCAGGGCTGTGGTCTTTTGTGACTACTTCCTAGACCTTCGAGTGAGGCTAAATACACCTTGTGCGTTGCACCTCTCTCTTTTATAGCTTAGTGAGAGGCATTTTAAATCTTTGTTCACACTTGTCTCCCCAGCTATAGATACGTTTGATCACGAAGTATCTCATTGCCTCACATGAGGACAGGGACATAATAGGGGAAATGAACAATTCAATGAGGGGGTTAGACCAGTTCGGTGGCTTTCACCTCTGGGCAAACTGCTTCACCTGTCTGTGCTGCCGAGTATTAGAATCCCTACTGATGCTGAGGCAGGTGGCCCAGAGGCCACCACATCTATGAAACATTGAGGCAGACATCTGTACATTTTCTTCCAGACCTAATCTTCTATAGGGCTCTCACATTGGGGGGCCTCACGCATGGTGAGGACCATGTGATTTACTTGGACGGGTAAGGGTGATTTGAGGTGAGGGAGGCGTAGCGTAGGGTTGGGGTACTTCGTCCGCAAGGGGGGGCAAGTGTAGAGGCATGTTCATAATTAGCCTTTTATTCCCCTTCTGAGTCATTTCTGCTGACAGGCCTGGTGCATGTCTTTGTGTATTAGGTGGAAGGGGTGGGCTGTGGAAAGAGAAACTCTCAGCACACGGAATTTCACATTGACTCATTGGAAATACAAATATTTGAAATTGTACAATTGGTAAGAGGTGTATTGCCAAAAATTTTACCCAATTCTGTGGCATCAGGAAGGACACATGAGGGATGTGAGTGGCCTGAGGGAGAAACTGTATGATACATATTCACTATTCAAACAATAAATGCTTATTAAGTCATATATAAAGAGGCCAGTTTTTGACTAAATGTTAGGAACCCTCTCATGGTAAAGATATTATATATTGGTGTTCTCTAGGGTCTTGACTTTCTTCATTCTTATTCTCTGCACTCTTCTTGGACAATAATGTGCATTCCTAAGGTCTGAACTATATCCCAAATATTTGTTTCCAGTTCAGAGTTCTCCCATAAATTCCATTCTTGAGTATCAATCTGTCACGGGACCTACCAACCCAGATCTTCTGCAGGCATCTCTAACTTAGCACGTCCAAAACTGACCTCACCAGGTCCTGTCTCTTTGCCCAAACCTGGCTTTTTGACTGTGCTTAAAAAAAAAGTTTATTTATTGGGGTGCCTGGGTGGCTCAGTAGGTTAAGCATCCAACTTCAGCTCAGGTCATGATCTCACAATTCATGGGTTCCAGCCCCGCGTCGGGCTCTGTGCTGACAGCTCAGAGCCTGAAGCCTGCTTCGGATTCTGGGTCTCCATCTCTCTCTACCCCTCCCCTGCTTGTGTTCTTTCTGTCTCTCAAAAATAAATAAAAACATTTCATAAAAAGGTAAAAAATAAAATAAAATGTTTATTTATTTATTTTGAGGGTCAGGGAGGGGCGGAGAGAGAGAGAGACAGGGAGAGACAGAATCCCAAGCAGGCTCCGAGCTGTCAGCACAGAGCCCGACGTGAGCTCAAACTCACGAACCACGAGATCATGCCCTGAGCAGAAATCAAGTCTATTTAACTGACTGAGCCACCCAGGCGCCCCTCTGCGTGTGCTTGTTTGGTATCAGCTGGTGGTGCCTCCTTTTACCTAGCGATTCAGGGTAGTTATCTTTGGCTCCTCTCTGTCCCTCATCTGCTGTGCTAACTCCTTTCTGGTATGTCCCCGCCTCGCTATTCTCGCAAGCGCCGTGTGTCAGCTCCAGCCCTCCCCGGCACTCCACTCCTGGGCAACTCTGATCATCACATCGCCCTTGTCCCTTAGGCCCCCAGGTCAGGCATCGCCTCCTCTCCGGTTCCTGAAAGAGTGGTCTATCTCCCGTGCAGTTTGTTGTAAACCACTCGGTGGCTTCTGACTGTGTCAAGGGGAAATGCAAATCCCTTAGCATGGTGTGTAAACCCAACTCCCTGTGTTCTAGCCCTGCCCCTGTCTCCTCTTGGATTTCTAGGCTGCAGCTATGCCCAAGGACTGGCAAACCCTCAGTCACGGCATTTGCATTCATAGCTCTATTTCTTTAAGTTACTCCATCTGCCTGGAGTGTTCTTTCCCCTCTTGTCCACGTGATGAACATGTGATCATCTTTCTAATGTGGATTCAAATGTTGACTCCTTCAAAGTCTTCCCTGACTATGGGGCCTCTTCTCACAGAAATACCCTACTGTCCCCTTTTTGTGTTCTGCAGCACAGTCCAATAATACTTTTTTTTATACAGTGAATTAGGTCACAGGCCTCTAGAGGACAGGATAGGGCAGGACAGTGGTTAGATGTACAGAACGTGAAGCCAGAATAGCTTATTAGCCCAAGTTCCGGCTCTATTACTTGTTATACGGATGACTTTGGGCAAGTTATTTAACCTCTCTGTAGCTCAGCTTCCTTGTTCGTAAAATGGGCACACTTATAGTACTTATCTCACAGAGTTGTTATGAAGATTAAACGAATATATGTACAACACCTAGAATATTGCCCATTAGGGGTGCCTGGGTTGCTCAGTGGGTTAAGCGTCCCAACTCTAGATATTGGCTCATGTCGTGATCTCATGGTTCTGTGCTGTCAGTGCAGAGCCTGCTTGGGATTCTCTCTCTCCCTCTCTGCCCTACCCACCCCTCCCAAAATGAGTAAATAAGCTGTAAAACAAACTTAAAGGAAGAATAGCGCCTATTACATAATAATTGTTATGTGAGTGTGTGCTTTAATAACAACACAAACGTTAATCTTATTTTAAATTTGAAGCTCCAGACATACTATATCTGACACATGAAGGAATGGAAGGTGGTCAATGACATGTAGCAAATAAATGAATAGTCAGCCTAGAGCCATACTATAAAGTCCCATAATACCCAGTTACTTCCTTTTTGTAAACATCTTCTAGCTTGCTCTAAGTGTCTTTTCCACTGGACTGGAAGCTCCTTTTGTCCAAGGACCACATCCATCTTGTTTGCCACCACATCCCCAGCACCAAGCACCATGACAAGCACATAGCAGGCACACATGCATTTGCTAAGTATATAAATGAATAATTTTAAGGTCTATAGTTTAGTTATTATTAGTTAAAATTTATCATTTTACCCATTTCTGAAAGTGTAAAATGCAATCCTCTCTCCCATATTACTTGTATGTGAGGCAACAAAATTTTGTACAGTAAAGTATCATGTTAGGCTTAATTCTCTTAACAGAGGGGCTTTCTCATTTCTTTACAGCACAGGTTTGGAGACTTTTTGGTTCATAAACTAATTCTGTGGTACAAAAAGTCCCACCGAGCTCCTAATCTTTCCCATTTACCACATGTCATTTTACATCCTCAACAAAATTCACAGGCAGAGGTTCTGTAGGAGTTATTATTTGTTCATTCTACTCATTGAATGAGCACATGGTCCAAGGGTAAGAAAACAAAGTATAAAGAACTACCCATTATTTTTAGTTTAGGCGGAAAAACAAATCACGTACACAAATACCTACATCACGATGCCATTTTTACTGTCTAGCAATGAGTACGGTGGGATTTCAGAGGATCCTCTTGATGTGATCAGGAGAGGTTTTATAGAATAGCAAAAACTGTAGTTGGTCTTGGTGGGTGGGCTGGATTTTTTTTTTCTTTTTAAGTATATCCATTTATTCTGAGAGAGACTGAGAGAGCATGAGCAGGGGAGGGACAGAGAGAGGGAGAGAGGGAATCCCAAGCAGGATTCGCACTGACAGTGCCTAGCCCGACATGGAGCCTGAACGCATGAACCGTGAGAACTCGAGCCGAGATCAAGAGTCCGACGCTTAACCTACTGAGCTACCCAGGCACCCATGGGCTGGATTTTCCTAGGTTAGAAAGGTACCAGCATTCCCCACCGGGGAAAGGGCATGGAGAAAAGTGTGAACGTGGCATGCCCTGGGAGGGGGCAGAGCATACAGAGTACATTCACAGAAGGAGGGATTCATGCAAGAAGCAGAAGTAGAAGACAGGTTGGAGACAGAGGTTTGGGAGAATCTGTGGTGGGCTTTTAATAAGAGGCTAGGATATCTGAAGTTTATTTCTAGACAGGGGAGACCTAGAGCTGATTTTAAGGTAAGGAATAGGAAAAGGAAAGCCAAGTCGTGGGAAGAGCAATTGGGCGGCAATATGGCAATGTATAAATAGAGTTCCTGAGCTAAGTTCTGTTTCTAAGTGATGGAACACCCAGTGGAAATACTCAGCAGATGACTAGAAGTGAAGGATTATTTGGGGGGAGATACAGCTTTGAAATAACCTGTATAGAACTGATGGTAGGAGGCTCAGGGAAAGACAAAACTATGGGAGAATACAGAATGAGGACAGAGCTTCAAGTACAGACCTACAACGGAAAATACAAGGAGAAGCCCAGTAGCATGTTGCATATGAAAACCCAGTAAAATGCTAGCATAGGAAATACTTGGAAGTCCTTTATGACCCGTGAAGTCATACAACCCAGACTTTAACAAGTTCTACCTTAAGGCAAAGGCCAGTGAGAGTTTGGGAGTGGAGGAAGGAAGAGAAGGAGGTAACTCCAGTGTACCTGTTGAACAGTCAGATCCAGTCCACTTGGGATCACAGCTACACACCCCAGTGTCCAGAAGGAAAGTCCCGTGTCCTGAGCACTGCTCTTGACATATAGGAAGTGGAGTTTCACAGTTGACTCCTCCCCAACCAGTAGAACAGTGACATTCTCCTTTTACACAGATGCCATGGCTGGAACACATAGGGTCCAAGCAGTCTTCTGAAAGCCCCAAAAAAGAAGGAAAAAGGTTGAAAGTGAACAGGTGTTGCCTATATACTTTAGGATGATGAAACTGAGATACTCACACTTGATTTCCTAATACGTCATTAATATGGTATTAAATTAGGTAATAAAATGTCTCATACAAAGGCTGTATTCAAACCAGGAGATGATTAATACTTAAAAATATGTAGGGTATCATAAAGGTTGCATCCTAAAATTAGAAGACAAAGGAAACCACACATACGTTGCTTAAAATTGTTACGCAAGGTGTAGTACTCCCACATAAATGGGTGGCTGCACCAGTGTGGGCTTTCAACAGGAATTCCTTGGCTTCGTAAGAAAGCCTAAGAATTTTGGGGAAGTCATTCCTTGTCTTTTCTGAAATTGGAATCCTAGCTCTGAGAATCGGCTTTCACTTGGTATGTCTAGAGTAGTGTGTGTGTGTGTGTGTGTGTGTGTGTGTGTGTGTATGCACATATTACATATAAATCAATATATAAAATATAGAACTATACTACACATATATGTCTACAAATATAAAATATATATAAAAATATTAAAACATAAAATATTAAAAATATTAAAACATATTTTTAGGCTTAGATTATTAGGTATTAGGTGAGCTGACTGCTGTTACATGAAATCATACAACATAATCAATTTATTATAATCTTTCATTAATTT
The DNA here is from genome assembly GCF_023721935.1 of Panthera uncia. Taxonomy (NCBI): domain Eukaryota; kingdom Metazoa; phylum Chordata; class Mammalia; order Carnivora; family Felidae; genus Panthera; species Panthera uncia. The sequence goes on from NC_064817.1 coordinate 97,873,560, forward strand.
CTCAGAAGCACTGAAAATGCAACATTCTCAACAAAATTTTAAAAATTATTAAAAAAATTGTGTGGCCTCTCCTTCCATCAGGATGCCGTGACATAGTCTTTGATGATTTAGAATATCACAGATGTAATTCTATTTGTCTCTAATTCTGGGAGTCTGGAAATTTTTGGACACATTCTAACAAATGTATAAACTCTTAGAAGTAGATGCCTATACTTGCCTTGGGGAAAATTGTTTTGTGTTTTTAATTGAGGGGCCATTCCATGGGAAATGACAAGGTTGTTTCCAAATTTCTACTCTCTCGATACAATAAGATGAAACTAAAATGATTCCACATAATGAGGGGAGTATGCTTTGAATAAGTAATTCAAAAAGTATTCCAGCAATGAAACAGACTGATAAAACCTGCCTTCATTCATAAGACTGGTCTGGTCTCGGGTGTGGCTTTTGGTAACGGAACAGAGCCTAAGCATTGTTACAATTAGTGCTATTGTATTATAATTAGCCCATAACCTTACGGTCATTAGCACAGTGCTTTAGTTCCTGAGCTAATCAGCAAATAAATACTAAAAGGTACATCTGATTTTATTTTGTTCATTATTTGGATCAAGAGGGAAAGTCTAAAAGTACAGAATATTTTTTAGAAGGAGGCTATTTTGTTACATTAAAACACAACAACTATAACAAACAAAATAATACTGAACTTAGTTTGTTTTATTAAAAGTCCACCTTCAAGGAATACGTAAGTCATACTTAAATCAGAGGCACAAAGCCATATGTCTGAATGAGCCAGCAAGCAGCATACATGAATGAGATGAACTGGACGTAAGAAGCCAGTGTGTTGGGAGGGAACTGAGAGAAGGGTCCAGTTTAAAGGAAACTGCGGCTGCTTGGTTCCAGCTGATTATCGCCATGTGGGAACACAGGCCCATGGTATCAGATTTTCCAGTTGCTCAAGAAAGACCAAAATGAGAGATTTTTATAGGACACTTCTCTATTTTTAAATTTTGGCAAATAGATCACATGGGGAAAAAAAAAACCAATAAAAACACTACCACCACCACTGTTGTGTGACCCAAACACAACCCATCCATAAGCCCAGTTCAGCCTGTGAGTTTCTGGTCTATGACCTTTAACTTAAAACATTTTTTTTCTGCTGTATTTGACAAGCTTATACTGTTAAATATGGTGGGTATTCCTCCTTGCTACCTTGGTTATTCTACACATTTTCTTAGAGATCCCTAGAAGGGAAATTTAAGCTAAGTCCTCTTTCAAGTGCCTCCCAAATTTTGATCAGAAGGGTCTAAATTAATGAGGTTAAACATTTTCATGGAGAACTGTAGATGCTGTGAGGGGTATCATTGTTTGGGTGCACATGCATATGCCCATGTAACGTCTGAGTTTACAACTTAAACATAATGACTGCAGTTGGATAACCATAAAAACGATTTCCAGACGTAACTCAGGAACTCTGGTGTCCTGTCCAGGCCCAATGCCATTCACTGGAACAGATATAATCTTCACGCCAAAATTCTACGATTGCTAACGGGAGGTGGAAAGCTAAACTCTTGGAGCGGAATGAGATTAAGCCCTTTAGAATGCTGTGTAATAGTCTTAATGAGCCATCTTTAAAAAGCAATTATAGTGCATTTTCAGCAGCCTCTTTCCTGAACAACAGTTGTGATGAGACCATCTCCCATGGTAATGGTTTAATATTATTTCTGAAATCAGTCTTATTTGAGGAATGTGGCATGAAAAAGGTCTGATTACTAGTAAACTTATTTTCCAATGTGTCTCTTTAAATGATGAAACTATTGCCATTTCAAAATATGTTTGTGTGTCGTGTGTGTAAAGGTTCCTTTGGAGTGACTTTTAATATAAAGGCACTGCCTTGAAACTCATTAGTGGTCCGCTGGCTTCCTTAGGCATGGAGGTCAAGTTCCAGCATGAGGTATGTAAAAATAAATACTATAAAGCAATAATAATAATGGTAATTACAAATCGCTCCCAAAGAAAACATTCAATGAAATCATTCCAAATGTGCACCCATGATTATTTTTAGCATGTGTTTTAAAGTAAGATACAGCCTAATGTAGTGTGGAACAACGAAAGCAGTTGAATTAACACCTAATGTCATCAATATGGAAATTCTCAAGTTATGAAGCAGTGTTAGAAATGGGGGGGGGGGGAGAAACACCATTTTTCATGACTGCTCTGCAAGTGTCCCAGATACAGCCCTGCGTTAATGTTAGAGACTGTCTGAAGAGACATGAGTTCCCCAGACTCCAGCCCCCTTCTCCATGTACTCAAGACATATTGAACATTTACGGTTTGCAGAGACTACCTGCATCTCTACTAGATGCATCTCTACAGAATGACAGTTGCACAATTCGGTGAGAGAAAAGCCTGAAGCAATAGATTAAAATGGGGCTCTGACCTTCCTCGCATATTTCTCCTTTGTATCCTGGCACACAGATGCAGACTCCCATGATGCAGGTGCCGTGACCAAAGCACGTTGGGTCAATGCATTGCTCTTCTGGAACGTCGCACTCTGGTCCCTTCCAGCCATTTCGGCAGACACAGTGTCCTTTCTCATATTCTCCATTCCCACCACACAGCACAGGGCACGAATCTGAAGGTTGGCAAATGAACTTGTAGTGTTCTCAAAATGCTTTTAAAATCTCCAAAGAGCAATCTTCTATTGATTCTTGTGTAATATTTCAGGCAAAAATTTGTACTATTTCTAACTTAGCCTTTATTAAACAGGCACATCCTTGCGATTACAAATAGAATTTTCCTCTTATGAGAGAGGAAAAAGGATAAGTTATGAAAATATCCTGCGTGAAGAAATTATTTCAAGTATGTGCTTTTGATTCCAACATACCGTTAAACAACTATTATTATTATTACTACTGTTATCATTATTTTATTTATTTTTATTTAAAAAAAAATTTTTTTTTAACGTTTATTTTTGAGACAGAGAGAGACAGAGCATGAACGGGGGAGGGGCAGAGAGAGAGGGAGACACAGAATCGGAAGTAGGCTCCAGGCTCTGAGCCATCAGCCCAGAGCCCGACGCGGGGCTCGAACTCACGGACCGCGAGATCGTGACCTGAGTTGAAGTCGGACGCTTAACCGACTGAGCCACCCAGGCGCCCCTGTTATCATTATTTTAAACCAAGGTTTTATTTTTTCTCTTATGGCTTTTCTTCCTCAAACAGATGTACGTCACTTTTAGAAAGAAAAACCTGAAAAGTTTAAAAACTGATAAACAGGGAGTATAAAATGTTTTCTTTAAAAAGTCGTATATTTAAATACATTTATGCTGGATAGATGTCTACTCCCGTGACACCTGGTGCAGACCTTTATTAGAATACTTAAACTCTGCTTTGTCATTGTTGCCTCCATATTAAAACTATGGGCTCCTTGAGGGCAGGGCCTGTATCTTGTCTTAGTCAATTTTTAATACCAGCCATCTTCTTCCTAATCCCCACATCCTCCAGATCTGTCATGCTCCCAGGAAGCCAGCAAGTGCTATAGAATTCTCAGCTGAGCAGAATTTAATCTAAGGGAATCTGAGTGGCTGGGAAACCTGAGGTTAAAGTATTAGCAGACTGAGAACTGTAAGAACACACTGAAAATGAGCAGAAAGCATCTCTACCATAGTAACTGTACGCATGGGGTGAAACGCAGTGTGATTTATCTAAAGCTTTTCGAGAATTAAACTACGGGCAAGTCGAGGAAACGGTAAAGTTTGCTGTTTCACTCGTGACTTGCCAGTCTTTACTTTCTAAGGCTCCTTATCGGTTTGCTGGTTGCCTATCCCTTCCCATTTACGCGGGTGTATATAAGCAGTTACAGACGACCCCGGTACAAATTCCACCCATTCAGTAACTGCCTATCGCCCCTCTCTGAGGTTGTTTCTTTGCACAATAAGCTGGGATAACAGTAGATCTACGTCACCGGTTTCCAAAGGATGTATGATTCAGAAGAGGTAACAGAGTGTTTATAACAAACAGTCTGTGGCAGAGTAAGTGCTCAGCTTTTGGTTGTGGTGGGGGGTGGTGGTGGTTTGCTGCTACTCCTATGGCCACTTCTCTTCCTCCTCTTATTGCTCCTGATTCCGAGTTCTCAAAAGACGTGTATATCCCCAAACCAATTGGAATAACAGAGCAACATTACCTCTCGCGCAGTCAGGCCCCAAGAATCCTGGGAAACAATGACAATGGCCAGAGATACACTCTCCATTTCCATTGCAATTGGTTGAACAGTCATCCATTATTTCTGTTAATAGGGAAAAAGGAAAGAAATGAGCAAACTTCCAGGCTGTAGAGTCCTTAACTTTTTTTTTTTTAAATTGCAAGAACTCTGGGCCTTTAACAATCTTGCCCTCTCCTAGTCTTGGAGCACTTACTGTTTAAAATCAGATGCCAAAGATTTCTGTAAGATGTCACATGTAGTACCAAATTATTACAAGGGCCCTGGATTTGCTGAATTGGCTATTCAAGAGTGAAACTAAAAACCAACCTCATCTCTAAAGTGCATAAAGGGTCTAGATGAATTGTATTCTTATGAGATGTTCGTGACAAAGCTAAAAATGTACTAGAATTATAGGATATTTCTCAAAAGCAAAATGGGCTTAAAAATGCAACCCAAAAGACTAAGTCTACTGTTTATTTTTCAAGTTTAGGTTGTAGCAAATAAAAAATTTCTTCTCTAGCACCTTAAAATGTTTAATCTACTATCTTGACAGCTTAAATATGATAATCAGTATTTCATTTTCATTAATAAGTGACAATGGAAGGCTTTTAAAGTAAGTGTTCATATTAAATTCACCACCACTAAAAGCATTAGAACCTAAGTATTTTGTTGAGAAATGCTTTCTTGACTGTAAATGCTTATCAGTTCTCCGCCACTAATTTCCCTTCAATCCATTCTTAGAGAAGAATAGGTTTCAAGGGAATTGAGAAGGCTTTAAAGGCGCCCATAGGTAGTTCTGGTGACATAAAGATGTGCAGTGCGACAGAACTTTGATAAGTCTTGTGGTTAGTAATTTGGCTGAAAAGGTAGGAAGTTATACAAAAGTCAGGCTCTGACAATGACAAAAATTATTTCTAGTTTAAAATTGTATTTGAGTATAATAAAGTCAAATTCCAAGTCCATGAACTCTTATGGTATGTGTGCTTTCTTCTTTCAGTTTTTTTTTTTTTTAAATCATCTTCTCATTACTCTTTCTGGAAGTTTTCCATACTTAGCATTCTTGGATTCAGAGTTTTACGTTCTGGCCCATTAAACTCATACTTCTCGTATGTACCAGTTTTTCCTTTTCAATCCAAATTATCTACTTCATCTCGTTTCACTTGCATAAGCTATTTCCAATTAGAAGGAGATATTCTAGGAAGTGGTCTTGGCGTCTCCTACTCCGCTGTGAGAATTCATAATGAGGGCCGAGAAATAGCATTTCTTCAATTGTGGCCTTTTGACCACCTGGATCAGTAGATCACTCAAAACACTTACAATGTAGATGCCTAGGCTTTCCTCCAGACCTACTGAATCTGAAGGATGCAGCCCAGGAATCCACAGTCTAACAAAAACCTCAGGTGACCCCACAGGTGGCTCACCTCATTAAGGCACTGAGAACCAATGCTTCAAATAGGAAACTTCCACAGTTAGAGAACTTCTGATCTAGACTTGGGGTTCGGCCTTGGGTAGAATAAAAGCCAAGAGGAAGAAAGTGGTATCTAGTTTTGGGGGGAATTCTTAGAAAGCCGAGAATGAATCCAGGGGCTGTGTGCATAGCCCCCTATTATCACTCAGAAGAGGTTCTTCTTGTCACCCCTGTGTGAATACATCAGATAGCTTTTTGCAGGTTTATGATAACCTGTTCTCTGATCCCTGTGCTAGAAAACTGAACTGGATAAGAAATTTATACGTGGCATTTGCTGAGCGACAACTGGTCTGACGGGAACGGAACGTTTGACAAAGAGCTAACCATTTTTAACTTCTTAAAACACTCGTTATTTTCATAAAATCATTAACTTCTTTAAAAGGTGCTGAAAAGGCACAGAGTTTTTTCCATTCAAAGACGGAACAATTACGTCTCCAGTTTCTATTTAATCTATGTTTCTTGTACCAAGCGATAGTGGCAGTTCTTAAATCTACATTTGGATTTCCCCCGCCCTGGATGGTTAATAGGAGGTCATGGAGGAAGCTTTCAAAGGTAAATATAGTTGAATGTAATTTCACACCAGCTCCTATTGACAACCTTATGCAAGCAGCCTTGTGGGAATGTAGCTATTGTAGAAAAAATGTTTAATAAAGTTTGCTATCAAAATAAATAAAAATCCCTACATCTTATTGACTTATCTAAGATCTGTCTCTGGGCCCACACTGCTGCACAGAACTTAACACCAGCAATGCAAATGAGAAGAGAAGGCAATATAGGGAGGATCTGGAAGCTGCCACCTCCACTGGGTATGAAAGAGACACTGGGACAGCCCAGGGAATCTAGGAGGAGGATGGCTACAGCAGGAACACATAAGTAACTAGTGATGAGAAACAATGTGTTTTTCTATTTATGTTGGCTTCCATGAAATTTTGCCTTCTATCCTTTTTAAAGTTTATTTTTATTTATTTATTTATTTATTTACTGAGAGAGAGAGAGAGAGACAGACAGACAGACAGACAGAGGGGAGGGGGAGAGAGAGAGGGACACAGAATCCGAAGCAGGGTCTGCACCGTCAGCACAGAGCCTCATGTGAGGCTCGAACTCACAAACTGTGATATCATGACCTGAGCCGAAATCAAGAGTCAGATGCTTAACTGTTTGAGCCACCCAGGTGCCTCTTGCCTTCTATCTTTTTAATCTTCCTTCAGAATCACTTCCTCAACTGCAGTTCATTAGAGTCGAGAATGATTTTAAAGTTCTATGCATAAAACTCTACTTTTATTCTAGAGTCTAAAACCCCTCGATATCTGCATCTGCACTGATGATGGGTTTTGCTCCTGGCAGGTTTTCTTATGGGAGAAACTAAAGGTAATGGATAATCTGATGGAATGATTACGGCCTGAAGGGCATGGGCTTTGGAGTCAGACATACTTGGTTGTCTCAAATCTCAATTTTGCCACTTGTTGGCTGTGAGACTCTATCAGATTATTTACTCATTTCAAGCCTCCATTTCCTTATTTGTTATATAAATATCACTACACCTATGCTATCAGTGTTGTGAAGGGAATCAAACAAGATTATTGAATGTAAATCATTTGGTACAGTGTTTGGGGGCAGAATGGCACTCCATAAGTGGTATATATTATCATGTTATAGAGCAGGTTGGCTGAGATTAGGGGATATTGACAACTCTGTCTATACTACTGGAAAATAATATATATTAATATAGGCCTGTGGCTAGCCTATATTAGTCATTCAATAAATGCTTATTGCTAATATTGTCTTGATCCTTATTAGTAGTGGACCAAATAGAGTTAAGATCAATCAACCGATTCTAACATCATGAAATAGAGAACGAACAGCTAAGAACAGCATTTAGCGTAGTCAAATTGATACAAAGCTTAAATTGTTTAATCAAATATATTAGCCTCTCTTTACTGCAGTTAAATTATAAAAACATAAAAAAAATTAACGGGGAGCATTTAGAGCAAATAACTTAATACTTGTGATTTTTTTCAGAAATTTACTTGAATTCTCTTTAAGTGGAATTGCAGAAGTGTTTCTGTTACTTCTAACCGTAAAAACACAACGGATGGGTGGCTCAGTCGGTTGTCCGATTTTGGCTCAGGTCATGATATCACGGTCTGTGAGTTCAAGCCCCGCGTCGTGCTCTGTGCTGACAGCTCAGAGCCCGGAGCCTGCTTCGGATTCTGTGTCTCCCTCTCTCTCGGACCCTCCCCCGTTCATGCTCTGTCTCTCTCTCTCTCAAAAATAAATAAACATTTAAAAAAAATTAAAAACACAACAGAAAAGTAGAAAAAAAACGTGACTTGCATAAGGAAGAAGCAAATACTTTGTTGCATATGAAACTGACAGCGTGATATCTGGATAATAGGAATTCTATCTCAAAGATTAGCTTCTTTTTGGGAGGAAGTAAGGGACAGGAAAAAATTTCAAGCGTGTTTCTGGGTCTATTGATTTTTGAAAGGTTAATAGTTGGGTTAGTGTTTTAACTTGAGCTTACTGGTAAGGATAACAGGAAGAGAGAAAATCTTCACAAATATTTTAGATCTTCTAACTGTTTGATTTCTTAGGAGGAACTCAACTTCCCATGACTCACTGGCATCTGCATTACCAAAATTGGGCCTTGATAGAAAAACAATGTCATGAAAGGTACATCTATTAAATCTGCTCCATTGAGTCTGTTAGCGTTGCAAAAAAGTGTCAGGACTTCAATTTTTTTTTCTAATTTAACAAATATGTTGTCTTTTGAAGATGTAAAATCAATGGAGTTTTTCTCCAGGGGAAAAAAAAATAATCGGTGTATTTTTATAGTCTGATTACTTTAGAGGAAAGTTTTTGTTAATATAATGGCTGGAATACCATTTTCTACTGGGTCAAGGTCTTCAGCATCAAGTAAAAATAGAACATAATTGTTATAAAGAGCAGATGGTATGTCTATTAACAGTCAACACATCTTCCTAAACATATGGTTGAACAGGTTAACTAAAGGATAAAGTGGTGAGAGTTGGATAGAATACGGACAGCTGTAAAATATTTTCCCTTCTTTTAAAAGACATGTGTGTTAGGAAGATTCACACAATAAAATACTATGTCTATGAGATGTTTTCCCTCGGGGCTAAAAAATTCCAAAAGAAAGGGCTATGAGTGGTCCAAGTTATTACCCTTAAGACCCTTCTCTGAATACTCGTAGGTTTTTGAAGCCTTAATGGTTCTAGAATCGGTTGTTCTAAAGAAGAGCTGGACTGGTGCTAGTTTCTCCATTTTAAAAAAGGTATTTATTTGCTTTGTCTTTTCTAATGGATCTTGAATGAACAGAGATTCTCTTGCTTATTCCCTTTGTCACTGAAGTTGTTCATCTGTGCAGCCTTGGTAATAATATCATCCAGGTAACTATTCCTGTTGAAAATACATAAAAAGGTACGTGGCAAGTATCCTACAAAGCAGCAAATAATGGAGCATTTAGAAAATCTTAATCAGCATTTGAACAACATTAATGACAACAATAATATAAGCCTTTCTCGTAGTGACCTATCTTGAATAAGGACTTTAAGGCAGAATGAACGATGGGTTTAAATGACATCTGTATCACTTTAATCACTGCTGTCTTTCTAGAATTATACTGTCAATTCAAAATAATAGTCAAGGCAGCTTACCAATTGCTGTAGTTAACACAAATACTTGCTCCATCTTTTTTCCATCATTGTAGAATGCCAGATACCAAGGCCCTTGGTCCATATACTCTATGAAACCTGTCTCCTGCAGTGAGGTTAAGATCAGGTTCCGAGGGGAGTGTTGGGTATCATCAGAGCCCTTGGAGTCCTGCTTGACCAGCTGTTTTCCATCCATCAATTTTACAAAGTCGAACTGGAACAAATACACGCAAATCTGAGCTACTACTTCTACTTCTAGACTAACGAACATCTCTAGCTTCAACTGCTCTCTTCCACACTTCTTTGCTTTGAAAGAGGAAGTTACTCGTTCTTAATTATACTTAAACATAAAAGTATATGATTAATTCTGAAAAACCCACAATATTTATAAATGTTATAAAATACCTTTCAGTTTTGGAGTATTCAAAATAATTGTCTAAAAATAAATAAACCAAGAAATAGAAAAAAATTGTATTTGGCACTATGCGAGAGAATCTTGATATTTTACTAAAGTATCAGAAGATACTCAAAACCACACATTCCCCTCAAAAAAGTTATCATGATCTTCTCTACAAATTTAAGAGTTTTACAGTTTTTAAAACAAATAAACAGTCAAAAATTTGAGGACATTTGTAATTTACTACCTTTGTGGTAGCATATTTAAATATTCAAAGAACCCCCTCCTTTTTCCCCCTAATCAGTGGACAAGCACATGGCACACATTTCCTTGGGCATTTTAAGAGTCACATTTGAATGGCATTCTATTTCCCTGCCTATTCCCATCCAGAAGGTAAGATGTGGACTATGGTCGTATCTGTTGGAAAAAAAAAAAAAGCAATCCCCTGATGGTTATGATTCCTTACGCTACTTCTTAGATGGAGCAAGGCCCCAAATGGGTTCGTGCAAGAAAGAGATAAGGGGGAAAAATGAGAGAAATGAGGTGGTTAGCGTTTATAGAAGGGCTTTCTAAACCACAGAAGATTTACGTATTTGAGTTATTATTAACAATCACAAGAAAAAATTTCTACCCATAAGATAAAACCTGCCTTTTAGACTCATTTCCCTTATTGATTTGCATTCTTCATCGGGACAAGGGGTCAAGACCATATGGGGCCAGCGAAGGAGGTGTGGTCCCAAAAGCTAAGTAAGATGAGGGGGCTGGGATGACTCATGATCATCTTATTCCAGGAAACAGAATTCAAATTTCAAGAATATTTTCTTAAACTTCCTTTTCTGAATCTGCTCTGCTAAATGCTATTGCATATTTCTCAGTCATTTTTGTTTTCATTCGTTTGAGTGTGATTATTCTGGATATTTGCTCATTACAAAAACTGTCTGCCTTCACCTTTGATTCCCACATACTTTGCAAGTCACAAACCCTGAACTGTTCATCCCACCACCCTCCAAAGGGTCAAGAAACACCTATAACATCAAATACCTGAGTGTGTGTAGGTGGAATGTTTCTTCTGCCATAAATTCCCAGCAGAGAGTCCTTGGCTAAAGAAATATTGAATTTCAGATATATAGGATGGTGGATAGTAATCTGGAAACGCCAGAATAAGCCGGGTGGAATGGTCTGCATGACTTGTGCACCAATGTCAACTTCTCCGGTGTCTATCGCCCGTCCCTTCTGAAACACTGGTTTTAAAGGTAAAGAAAATTACAGATAATATTAATTGTAATTTATAAAGCGATGGTTTTTAGTTTTTCAGGACAAAAATATCAAAATGACTTACTTAGGTCTTTTTTCCACCACCCTAACCATATTTCAGGGCTTTACACAAATGATCTTCCAAGAAGACTTCCCTAACCAACCACTATACCAGTATCTCCCTTCTCTTGCATTACTGTTACATTTATTTCCATAACTTGATTCATTTTAATCATTATTAAATGGTTAAATTTAAATGGTTAAATGCAGGCAATACAAAGATGAGCAAGATGAGCTTCTTGCTCTCAAGGAGCTCTGAATATAAGAGAAGAAAAAGGACAAACGCACAAATAACCATGTTGTAAAGGAAAATAAATGATTTGGGTATTCAAAGGAGTAAGGAGTATTTGATTGGAGGATACTCCTCATTCCTAGCAGTCTCTATGCCCTTTATCTTCCTTTATTTTTCTTCTTAGTACTTACATCCCTAACATACCACATGTTTTACTTGGTTATTGTTTATTGCCTATTTTCTCCCAAGAGAATAGAAGCTCCATGAGGCTGTGGCTGTTTTGTTCATTGCTTTATCCCCAGTAACTAGAAGAATGTATGCAAATAGTATGTGATCCATACATATTTATTCAATGAATGAATGAATGAATGAATGATTTAGAAAAGGGTATTTATGGGAAGTAGTATTGAAGATGGGCCTTAAAGGGAAGAGAAGATTTCAACAGAGCTGTTGACAAGAATTTTCCACATGAAAGGAATACTTTGTACCAAAAAAAAAAAAAAAAAAGAGGAGAGTCATTAAAGGTTTTTAAGAAGAAGGGAGATATTTGGATACGTTAGAAAAACTAATCTTGAGGCAGAAGGTAGAATGATTTAGAGGTGGAAACACAAGGATGATAGAGAATTATGGAACAATAATTCAGGTGAAATGACCTAAAGATCTAAATTTACAGTGGGCTCAACAGTTCACGTGGAATAAGTACAGTCCAGTCACCTGTAAAATAAACAAGTGGGGCCACACCAAACTAAAGAGCTCTGTACAGCAAAAGAAACAATTAAATAAATTTAAAAGGCCATCTACAGAATGGGAGAAAATTACTTGCAAACCATATATCTAATAAGGGATTACTATCCAAAACACATAAAGAATTCATACAACTCCAGAGTAAAAAAAAAAAAAAAGCAAATCATCCAACTCAATAGCAAAATAACAAATAATCCAATGTAAAAATGGGCAAAGGACTTGAACACACATTTTTCCAAAAAAGGCCAATAGGTATATGAAAAGGTACTCAACATCACTAATCATTGGGGAAATGCAAGTCAAAACCACAATGAGATAGCACCTCATACCCGTTTGGTTGACTAGTATCAAAAGATAAGAAATAACAAATGTTGGTAAGGATATGGAGAAAAGGGAACCCTTATACGCCATTGGTGGGTATGCAATCATGGTACAGTCATTTTGGAAAGCAGTACAGTGGTTCCTCAAAAAAAAAAGAACTACCATACGATACAGCAATCCAACTTCTGTGTATATATGGAAAGGAACTGAAATCAGGATCCTGAAGACGTATCTACACAGCCACATTCACTGCAGCATTATTCATAATAGCCAAGATATGGAAACAATCTAAATATCCTTTGATGGATGAATGGATAAAGAAAATGTGATACACACAAACATACACACATACACACACACACACTACTCCATTGTGTGTATATATGTATGTGCATATACACACACAGGCAATGAAATATTATTCAGCCACAAAAAAGAAGGAAGTGCTCCCAATTGCAAAAATATGGATGAAGCTGGAGGGCATTATGCTAAGTAAAATAAGCAAGACAGAGAAAGTCAAATTCTATATGATATTGCTTATGCGTGGAATCTAGAAAAGACTAAAAGCCAATCTCATAGAAACAGAGACTAGAATGGTTGCCAGGGCTGGAGGGAGGGGGTACCAGGGTGATGTAGGTCAAAGGGTACAAATTTTCAGTTATAAGCAGGAGCTCTGACAATCTGACATAGAGCATGGCGACTATAGTTAACAAGATGGTATTACATACTTGAAAGTTGCTGAGAGTAGATCTTAAGCATTCCTACCACACCAAAAAAGTTAACTATGTGAGTGTGAGGTGACGGATGTGTTAATTATCCTGACCTGTTTGATCATTTCTACATTGTATGTGTATATGAAATCATCACATTGTCTACTTTAAATATATACAACTATATTTGTCAATTCTTCCTCAATAAAGTTAAAAAAATCACGTATTACTGAAGAAGTATAAAACTGGGTTATCCTAAAGAATGATACAAATATCAATGAACTTCAGATTATTATACATTTAAAAAATCTTATTGTACTTTCAAGCGTAAATACTAAAAAAATACAAATTTATTTTTCACACTAGCATAGAGAAAATAATATGGAGATAAAAAATAACTTATCTAAACTAAGGCAAGACAGGGAAGGCACAGACTAGATGGATCACTTGGAAAACATAAAGAAGATGGAAGATAAATTATAAAAAAATAAAGAGCAATGAGCTAAATGCTTGTGTCACAAGGTAAGAGTCATCACTCTGAATTAAAAAGTAAAATCTAAAGACATTTTTTTTACCAAAAGTCAAAAGTATATCTAAAATATAAAGAGATTTATAATAATAAAAGTTATTTTCTCAGGAAGAAGAAAAAAAGGAAGAAGACAATATAAAGGAAGGTTCTAGAGCAGCGCTTCTCAAACTTGAATGTGCTTAAGAAGGGCGTCTTTTTAAAATGCAGTTATGATAAAGTAGGTCTGAGGTCGGATGTTTCTCACAAGTTCCCGTAATGCCCGTGTTGCATGGTACACAGCATACACATTGAGAAGCAAGGTTGTTAGGACACTGGGACACTAGGTATGGGGGCTGAAGGAGGGTCAAAACTTCCTCCATGGTTGTGAGTTTGGGTGACTCAGACAATGCCAGTAGCAAATACAAGAAACCTAAAAGGAGCTAGTTAGTGTGAGAGGGTGCTGAGTTTGGACAAGAAGGTCTTTATTATTTATTTCCAAATTTTCTAATTATTTCTGAGGTACTCCATTACTATATGCTTCTGTGGAATTCTCTGTTGAGTGGAGGGGGGAGGGAAGGGATAGAAGAGGAGGGGCAAGAATTAGTTTGCCTTGACTCTGAGCCACAGGATTGCACCTCAGGGGGGAATTCAATTTGGCCTCTTTCCACACGGCCTTTATATTTTTCAGCCATCAACTCTTTCTCCACACCAAACACAGTTTAAAAACACACATGGTCTCTGTCCTTTGTGTTCACTTGCTATAAAATTAACAGCCCATTAAGAAACACACCTGCAGTGGCTTTATTCAGAGGCCAATGCCTTGCAGCTTTTAACTCCCTAAAATACCTCCATTATTGCTTTTTGTGTTAAGGCCAAGAGTAATAACTATTTTAAGAATGTTCACTGTTAACTGTTAATAATAGATTTCAAATGCAATTTTGAACATAATTATGTATTACAGGACACATAATTTTGTGGAATTGACATTTATAATAAAATATGCCCTTTGAGATGATAAATCACCAACTGAGGACCTTATTTTTCATTGAAAGTTACTTTTTCCCATGTGAGACAGAACAGTCTTGTCCCCAAAGGGTTGATTATACATTTAACTCCTAAGGTCCCGGAGCTGACAAATGTCTTGAAAGAGCAGACAATTAATAGACCGTGTTTATGCGCATACTTCCACTTACAACTTAATGTTCAGTTGGTTCAACTGCCATCCTCATCAGGGGCTCTTCTCACTTCTTAAAATGCATCATTTGGTTGTGCAAACAATATTAAAAATATAAAATAATTTAAAATTAGGTTTGACAAACACTATTTTAACGGTGCTATGAATGACCTTAATGAATGCAGACGCGGTCATTAAAAAAAAATCAGGGCAAAACTGGCTGATGGACATTAACCTTTATATATGAGCCTTACCAAATGCTACACCGTGTTTCCCTTCTGCACTTTATATATAGCATCATATACTGCATAACGAGGCTACTTAAATGTTATTCACTAAATCAAAAGAAACTCATGAAGTGTGTTGTTGGAGTTTCCCAGTTCCTAGCACTAGTAAATATCTGAAGCATATATGCTAAGTCATTTATAAAAAATGATTTTAAAAGATGGTCTTACCCTTTGAGATCCTGCATCAGAGTTAAAACAAGATAGATGAAGAGACATGACAACATGAATGAACATGTGGACTATAATTTAAATAAAAATAGCAAAGCAAGCGAGTTGCAGCAATCTGGTGTCGAAGAGAAA
Source organism: Panthera uncia (assembly GCF_023721935.1). Classification (NCBI taxonomy): domain Eukaryota; kingdom Metazoa; phylum Chordata; class Mammalia; order Carnivora; family Felidae; genus Panthera; species Panthera uncia. The sequence goes on from NC_064817.1 coordinate 97,888,886, forward strand.
TTCTCACAGCTTGCAAATGGAAAATTTCTCAACCTCTAACCTTTAGAGTTGAGTGCATCAGAAAGGAAGACATCTCCCTGTTAGCAATCCACATCACTAAACAACCTGCTCCATTTTATCTTCTCTCAAAATTTGTTATGGGTTATGATGTAGTGATTATTAGTCAATTTACTCTTTAATTTTTTTCTTAATGTAGCTCAAAGGGGGAAGCGAAAGAGAAGAAAATTACATGCAGGCAAACAATATGTGATGTGATTTCCTAAAAACATTCTGCACCGATATAAGTAAGTGGGGTAGGTGTGGTCAAACTTAACGTTGACCCTGATCCTTCAGTTGCGAAGTGTCAGCAGCAGAGTTAAAATGTGGCACTCAGGTATAGTTTTTGTAATGATTCATGTTTTAATTGTCGTTTAACCAGTCACACTCCTACAGCATATCGGAAGGTCTAGGAAGACCAAACTCTCCAGTAACAGAACACGCCCTTGCACAAATCCAAGAGCAAGTGTGGGCTGCCATGGATCATATCAAACTGTGCAGTACTGTACTTATCACAGTCTCACCAATATCCACCAATTTAGTTTGAGCTAAACACTCTCTTTATAGGTTACAACACAGGCATCAACTGCTGAGTGGTAAAAAACAATGGCAGATAGGCCGTGTTGAAGGATGGCAAGCTAACTGATGGTTGCTTAGTTCAAAATGAAAAGGTCAAGCTACCTGGAAGGTAAATACACAGGCCTGGTGACAGACACCGTGTGCAGTGGCTCTACCGACTAAACTAAGGCTTCATTATATCTAGACTCAGACATATGCCTGAATACTAATAACATAATTACTAACAAAATCATCCTTATAAGACAGGGGTAAGTGACTATATTCTGGACATACACAAGTATTTATTTTTTCTACTTAATGCAGCTAGACCGGGCTTAATGATTCTGCACAAAACTCAGTGAAACATTAGTAGAAGATACTGACACGTGGTCACTAAAAGGATTCCAATACCAGGTCCTTATGTAAAAATGACTACGTTAAAGGCTGTGGTATTGTCCGTAACGGCAATCTTAGTAGTCTTGTAAAGGCATTTGCAAATTCCATAAAAGCTATCTAAGCTAAGAAGATACTGCTTTATTAACTGAAGGGAATGCTGTCCAAAGGCACGTAAAAGAAATATGCCTTAAGATCATAGTTGCCTTTCACTTCAGCCAAGAGCACATTCAAAGTCTTCAAAAGACATCAATAAATGCCTTTCGGGTGGTCTTTCACCTGAATTAGTCCTAGAATGTGGTTCACGGCTTAAGTGCCATCTTCTTTTTGCTCCATCAAACATAATAATTATTTCATAGTAACAAGTCTTTGTGAAATTTAGAGTATCCGTGCTTCGAACAAATTGGGGGTGTGAAATCAAGCCCTAATCCCTATGATCAAAAGCTGTGAAGAAATCTAAAGGGGACAGTGAAAACTTACCCTACCCTTTCCATCTAAGTAACTTTGTATGATTCTCCTTATATGAACCATTGAAGAAAAATACGTATTCAACTCTTAATTCTTCAGGGACAGATTTTCCAGGTTGCGTATTACACATGCTTTTTATATTGGTTCTATAACCCAAGAGTAGGTAGGAGAAAAAAAAAAAGGAAGAATGAACCTTGTATACATAGTAGGCACTTGGTAAATACTGTTTGGATGAATTAATAAAATAGTAATCTTAATAATTTATTTAGTAATGTTGATCACTTATTTTGACGTTTCGGTACAAGGGTTAGTGGAAGAACTGAAACTATCGCCACATGGAACCCTTTGGGAATTAACTGTGAATAAAATATGTTTAGAAATAAAATTCCCCCACCTTCCTGATACTGATAACAGATAGCTGATTGTGTGGAAAAGTCCATTAACGAATATTACACTTGAGAAATACATTAGTGTGTAAGTGTAAACAGTTATGTTCAGAAACTGAGACTTTACATTCCAGGACAGTAGCTCATCTAGTATTACATACACCTCAGACAGAAGTGAAATGGTATTGTTAAAAATCTCACCATTAATTAAAGGACTAATTTTGAATTGCATTCTGACTCTGTATATCTGTTTGTTGAACATATTATCACTTAAGAGACATAATTCCCTTTGTACAAGTATTTCTTTAAATTTTGTCACAAGATTTCCACTTTCCCTAAAAAATTTCACAGTTCTTCTGGTGTGTTATAATGACCACTAAGTGGTATTCACAAACATTGGTTTCCAATTTTCTGGCTCTCCTGACATGATATACAATCTCATATACTGAAACACAAATTATGTTTGTAGAACAGTATGTTGATTATTACCAATAGTACACGGAGTAGCCAATCTCTTTGAATTTCTTTGGTGAAAACTAGAATATGAAACTCAAATTTATCATCACATGTTACATATTCAAACATTTACTCAGAGTCATGGGTTAGCATGGTATAAAATACCTCCTTAAAAGAAAATAATATTCCCATTAGCAACAAAAAAAACCCATATTCAAAGCTTAATGAATAAATATGGAAACATGCACTGAAAAGTCAAAAAAGGAAATTAAAAGAAAGGGTTTCCACTTATATATAATATCAAAAAGAATAAAAACCAGGGATGAATTTAACAAAAAAACTTGTAAGACTTGTACCCTGAGAAATACAAAACAACACTGAAAGAAATTGAAGAAGATCTAAATAAATGGAAACACATCCATATTCATGGATTACAAGATTTACTATTGTTAAAATGGCAATACTTCCTAACTGATCTGCAGATTCAATGCAATCCCCATGAAGATTCTAAGTCCCATTCTGATGGCCAACCGACACATGAAAAAATGCTCCACATCACTCATCATCAGGGAAATACAAATCAAAACCACAATGAGATACCACCTTACACCTGACAGAATGGCTAACATGAACAACTCAGGCAACGACAGATGTTGGCGAGGATGCGGAGAAAGAGGATCTCTTTTGCATTGTTGGTGGCAATACAAGCTGGTGCAGCCACTCTGGAAAACAGTATGGAGGTTCCTCAAAAAACTAAAAATAGAACTACCCTACGACCCAGCAATTGCACTACTAGGCATTAATCCAAGGGATACAGGTGTGCTGTTTCGAAGGGACACATGCACCCCCATGTTTATAGCAGCATTATCGACAATAGCCAAAGTATGGAAAGAGCCCAAATGTCCATTGATGGATGAAGGGATTAAGAAGATGTAGTATATATAGACAATGGAGTATTACTCAGCACTCAAAAAGAATGAAATCTTGTCATTTGCAACTACGTGGATGGAACTGGAGGGTGTTACGCTAAGTGAAATTAGTTATTCAGAGAAAGACATAAATCATATGATTTCACTCATATGAGGACTTTAAGAGACAAAACAGATGAACATAAGGGAAGGGAAACAAAAATCATATTAAAATAGGGAAGGGGACAAAACAGAAGAGACTCATAAATATGGAGAACAAACTGAGGGTTGCTGGAAGAGTTGTGGGAGGGGGAATGGGCTAAGTGGGTAAGGGGCATTAAGGAATCTACTCCTGAAATCATTGTTTCACTATGCTAACTAATTTGGATGTAAATTTTAAAAAATAAAAAACAAATAAAATTAAAAAAAAAGATTCTAAGTTCCATTTTCCAGAAGTACACAAGCTGAACTAAAATTCATGTGGAAATTCAAGGAACCCAGAATAACTAAAGCCATCTGTGAAAAAACTAGGAAAACATTAGAGGCCTCACACTTCCTGATTTCAAAATTTATTACAGGTACAGTAATGGTACTGGTATTACGGCAGACATATTGATCAATGGGACAGAATTGAGAGTCACGAAATAAAATATCACATTTATGGTCAACCTAATTGCATCAAGGGCACCAAGACAATTCAATGGGGGAAAGAATAGCCTTTTCAACAAGTGGTGAGGGACAAGTGGATATCCACAAGCAAAAGAGGGAAGTTAAATGGCTCCCTCACACCATATACAAAAATTAACTCAAAATGGATCAAATATCTACATTTAAGAACTAAACCTATAAAATTCTCAGATGAAAACACAGGGGTGAATCTCTCTGACCTTGGATTTGGCAATAGTTTCTTAGATATGATATCAAAAGCACATACAACAAAAAACAAAATAGATGCATTTGACTTCATCAAAATTAAAAACTTCTGTGCTTCAAAGGACACCATCAAGAAAGTGAATAAACTGCCTACAGAAAGTGAAAAAATACTTTCAAATCATATATTGGATAAGAGACTTGTACCTGGAATACGTTAAGAAACCTTACAAACTCATCAATAAAAAAACAAATAAACCAATTGAAAAACAGGCCAAGGATCTGAATAGATCTTTCTCTAAAGAATGGCCAATGAGCACAGGAAAAGAGGCTCAACATCATTACGACACGCAAGTTAAAAGCACAATGAGATACCACTTCATACTCACTAAGACAGCTAAAATTAAAACGATAGACAAAACGTGGAGAAATTGGCATCCTTTTACTAGTGACTCCCTCAAAAAAACTGAAAACAGGTGTTCTAACAAAAACTTGTACATGAATGTTTATAGCAGCATTATTCATAATAGCCAAAAAAGTGAAAATCCACAAAAGGTCCATCACTTGTTGAGTTGATAAACAAAATATGGTATAGTCCTACAGTGGAATATTATTCAGCCATACAAAGGAATTAAGTATTGGTACATGCTACAACATGGACAAAGTCTGAAAACACTGTGTTAACTGAAAGAAGCCAGACACAGAAGACTACACATTATATGATTCCATTTATATAAAATGTACACATAGGCAAATCTATAAAACCAGGATTAGTGGTTGCCAGGGGCTGGGGAGAAGTGCGGATATGGAGTAACTGCCAATGCCTACAAGGTTTCTTTTCGGTGTTCTAGGAATTAGAAAATGTTCTAGACTTAAACAGTGATGATGGTTACACAACTCTGAATATGCTAAGAATCACCGATCGCACACTTTGAATCGGTGAATTATACAGTATGTAGATTGTAGCTCAAAAAAGCTCTTTCAGAAAATATGGTTATAAGTCATAAATTGGCATGCATAGCCTACGCACACATACACACAAACTATCACAAAGTGTCATAAGAGTTTTGATGTGTTTCCAGGTGGTTTTGGATGGTCATCTGCTACAGAGAAGCTGAACTGTCTCCTGGCCAGTATTTTAGAACACGTAACTGGTAGTACACCACAGGGATGCCTAGTTCCTATATTTTTATATAATGTTAGATGTCAGTTATATGTAGGTTATTATGATCACATCCTTCTGAACTCGGGGATGGTGGCAGGAGGGCTGGTCACAGCTCAATTTATCCAGCACCCCCTTTTGTATCTTAGGATGTAAGTGCCCAGAGAACGGGGCAGTCACGTCTGTCTAAATTCCTGACATCTACCAACTGGGCATTTAATAAAGACAATTACATTATAAGCCACCTATCCCATAGTTGCGGGTAACAGTTGCATGTCTTCTTGCGCCAGGCCTCTGGAAAAACAAACAGCCAGCATAGGCACCAGTTCTCACGGGCTGTCATATCAGTATAGCCTTTTTGATTTCTACCTTTAAGGAACCCAGAAACATCTTCAATAATATCAAATTTAAAATTCTTCCTGCAAGCAAAAGTCACTACAGAGCACTGCTAATAACAACAATAGTGATATTTATCATGATAGATAGTAGCATGTATTGAACACTTACTGTGTCTTCTTTTGGAACTCCTACCTCTCCCTTCTGCAATGTCAAAATGCCTTGCGCATACTCAGTGTGCCATAAAATTTGGTGCCCGAGTTTCTCTCTGAGGCTCCTTCTTCCCCTCTTCTCCTGTCAAGACTTTGGTCTTTCCTTACTGGCATCCTCAATGTCTCCCTCTCTACTGGTCTCTTGTTCTTTGTCTTCAAACAAGCACAAGTCTCTCTTTAAAAAAAAAAATAAGATGACCCAACTGCCCCTTCATCTTGTTATCATACTATTTATCTCCTTCCTTTCCTTGCCAAGCTGTCTCCATCTGCTGCCTCTATTGCTTCATTATCCATTTACCACTTAGGCTATTACCATCTGCATTTCCCCCCACTACTCTATTATTCCATTCTCCTAAATACGCACTCTTTAAGGTCAACGTGGATTGATTTTTTTCTTGTTTCTCAAGGTCCAGCTCAAACTGTTTCTATAATAACAATCATCTATTCATCTTTTTTCTTTTAAGCCTCTTAATCACCTAACCATCTCATTTCTATTTCTGTACAATAGTTGGTTGCATGCGATTTTGCGCTGTGTGTGCATGTATGCATGTTTCATCCCGCTCTCCTATTGAATAGGATCTTTTGCAAGGGCAAAAGCTATGCCTTCTGCTTCATTTGTGAACTTTCCACAGTACTTAGTGCAGTGAAAATAGCATCTTGACTCATATAGCATTAAAAATCATGAGCTTCTATGTTTGTGAATACTAAGATCTCATTTTTTCTTCCCTTGATGTTATTTGAATGGAGAGTTTGGGGTGATCAAGAATCATTTCTCCTACAATCTAACTTTTATACGTTTATTCTTCCATCTCTCTGAACCACTGGTGATGGGAATACGGTGTCTGTGTACAGTTCTGGTCAAGATACCTTTGGTGGGATGTACAATGGACATAGGAAAAGGCAAGCAAAATGACTAAGGGAAAACAGAGCTACCAGAAGAGTTCAGAAGTAAAGCCAAAGGCTCAGAGTAGTAGAAAAGTGAAAGCTAAAAAGGCATATGTTACTATCATGTACGGGATTGCAAAAGTTATACAAAGGGAAATGCAGACTTGTGCGTCAAATCCTGCAACTCTAGGATTTTATTTTCAAAAGTAAATTTTACATAGTAGAACCACCTTTGACTTCATGCAAAAGCTAGTAAATGTTCAAACTTACTCCAAAAATAATATAGGCTGAATGATATAAACAGATACTCAAGAGAATTAGATCTACACATGGTTTGTAAATTTCTATAATGCACTGTTTCTCCCCCCCCCCCAAAACAAAGATGTTATAAAGATGTTATGGGAAGATCCCCTAGCTTTTGAAGGACTTTTCCAGGAGGATCAATCAGCCATTCCCTAGCACACCACTTAGTGCCCCTGTCAGATGTATACTATTAGGCTAGAGGGACCACAGGGTAGACATATTCTGCATGGCATCACAGGAAAGGTGTGTATTAGTTAAACAAACAAACAAAAGTAAAATGAGGACTAAAATGAAACAAGAATGAAACATTAAACATATATGACCAAGAACATTTAACATGAATTTTTTATACCGTAAATAAGTTTGCCTTTTAGCATAGTGAACCCTTTCCATAAATCTGTTTCAGAAGTCAGGTCTCCAGTATGCTTTAGAAAAGCTTTTGTTAAAACTGAAGTATATTGATAAAGTGATTTAATATAGTTGAAAACAAGCTGCAGCACTCTAGCTGGGCCCCCTGAAACCTTGTATTAGAGAAACATCTATATAGCATTATAGGAAACATTTACTGTAATTTGCCATCAATCTTTAAAAATAATAATGTTACGCTCCCAACATTGTTGTCTTTGTTAGTGCATTACTATTTTATTCATGTGGTTTGTTGTGCTTATATGAATTATTCCCAATTCCACCACAATGTCCTGGGCTCTAATATCCTTTAAGTAAAAGATACTGAAACTATGGGTTGACTCAAAGGGCAGCTGAGTGCATTTTAATATCCACATGTCCTATGAACCAATATTGAAGAACCACAGAACTATACTGCAGGACTGTGTTCCGTCTGAACGCACAGTGATTACCTGGGTGGGGTTGGTGCAGTTCTTTACTTTTGGACCACAAAATGAATCTTTACCTACTGACTGGGTCTGTGAAATAAATATCAAGTAAAATGATAAGTAAATTTCAAATTCAGGCTTTTATTCAAGGTCCACAATTGTCATTGAATAAATTGCCTCCAATATAAATATGTAGCAGGTAAAACAAAACATTCTAACCACAACAAACCCCAAAAAACAAGCAACACACACACACCCCTCTCCAGCTAGGTCTACAATCAAAGGAGGTCATGAAAAGTACATTTGTGCTGTTAACTTTCAATTCCCAAGGGGTATGTATATATGTGAGCCTGTGTGTGTGTGTGTGTGTGTGTGTGTGTGTGTGTGCTTGTGTGCACGCGTGTGCGCGCACGCACGCGCGCCCACTCTGCTTTAAGGAGGAGGGACAGTCTTGCTGAACCTAGATCTTTGGAGGGAAATGTAAGATTTGCAAAGTACTCTTATCGAAAAGATATACATTTGACCACATGCATTCATGCATTAATCAAGACAGCTGTTAAACAATTGGCCTTGAGAAAAGAATTTTTAAAAGAAGAAAGAAAAGGCTCAAAGAAGGGTATTGAGCTAACACTAAGGAAAGACTGGATCCTCGTTTCAGCTCTGCCTGTAGTTCTGTCCATTATGCAAGCCCAGTCTCTTAACCTTCTTGTTTTTTCCTTTTCAAGTGTAAAACAAGGGTAACAATAGCTGCTACAGCATAAAACTGTTATGTGGAAAAAAGGCATTAAAGTATTTTGAAATTGTAAATGCTCTCTAAGTGCAGACTGTTATTGTTATGTACATGTCAAAAATCCAAACTTATAAGGCAGAAAACTGGGAATTAATTATTTGAATTACGACAGATTTCTCGGCAAGTACTTTAAATGGCAAAGTGGTTACAAATTTTACAGACGTGCATTTCAACCACTTTCCAAGAGTATACACCCCTTTTGCAAAAATAGGTCCACTTTACTTGGAATGGCTATTTGCTCTTCCTTAACTGCAGAATTCGAATTCACTGACACATAATGTACACAGCTGGAGGGAACCTTAGAGATAAGCCAGTCATATGGAGCATCACCCCTTGTTTGTCAAAGTTTTAGCAGCTCGGAGGAGAATGGAGGACAAGGAAAGGAAAAGGAAAGACTAGGGGAGGTGTGGCAGGAATCTGACACCCCTCCCCCATTGTATCTGGAGAGATGTGGCTTTTATCTGTTTTACGTTTGTGCCTTCTGGGTAAGATTTAATTTGTAAAATGTGTTTCACTGCCCGCTATCTGTCCTCCACTCCCCAGAGGGTTTAAAGCTGAAGGAGAGTTGAATTTGCCACCCCACAGTACGGATTCTTTGGCATAAGGATCATCTTGAAGAAACAGCAGACACAGAAAACCTGCAAGGAAGTTACCCTTTTGTAAGGGACATTTACATTTATAAGGAAGTCTCCATCCGTAAGGGTGGCTCCCTCTCTGTACCAGAAAGATGTGCCTACATTTCTAGAAACTCTTACCAATTGGAGGAGGCGGGGCTTAGATCTGTGTACCAACCATACTTTAGCTCACTGTACTTTGCCTGACAGCCTCCCATACTTGGGCTCCCTATCCCCCAACATCTTTTGTCTTCAGCTGGAGATGGTATTTAAAGTGGTGGCCTGGGCCATTCCAGGAGTTCCTCAGTTCTCCTGGGTCTCTCTTGTGTACACAGGGAGCATACATGTTATTAAACTTCTCCTCCTGTTCATCTGGCTTTTTATTATAGCTGCAGGGGGGTGGTTGCCACAGCCAAGAGCTTAGAAGGTTAGAGGAAAAATTATTTTTCAACCTATACAAAGCCAACTCCCTTATTTTTCTTTTTTAATGTTTATTTATTTTTGAGACAGAGAGAGACAGAGCATGAACGGGGGAGGGTCAGAGAGAGAGGGAGACACAGAATCTGAAGCAGGCTCCAGGCTCTGAGCTGTCAGCACAGAGCCTGACGCAGGACTCGAACCCACAGACCGTGAGATCATGACCTGAGCTGAAGTCGGATGCTTAACAGACTGAGCCACCCAGGCACCCCTCCCTTATTTTTCAAATAAGAAACTGGAGCCCAGGGAGGTGAAGCTATAGGCATTGCATGGTCTGGGTTAAATCATCTTCATGACAGGCTTAAGTTGTGTAATATCAATCAGCTATATGTTGTTAGGTCTTTTTTAAGTTTATTTATTTATTTTGAGAAAGACAAAGAGTGAGAATGAGCGGAGGAGGGACAGAGAGAAAGAGAGAAAGAGAGAGAGAGAGAGAGAGAGAGAGAGAGAGAGAGAGAGAGAATGAATCCCAAGCAGGCTCGATGCGGTCAGTTCCAAGCCTGATGCAGGGCTCAATCTCACGAACTGTGAGATGATGACCTGAGCAGAAACCAAGAGTCAGATGCTCCACTGACTGAGCCACTCAGGCACCTCAGCTATATGTTGTTTGTATGGTCATATATTCAGCAGACACTGGACTAGAAAATACCTTTTTTTTCTTCACTTCAACTTTGTGGAGACAGATCTTGTAGAATGAATTTAAAAGAAATGCCACTTTCTCCCAAGGCCAGACTTTTGCAAAATCGTAAAGGAGATAAAGGCTGACGTGAGTATTCTTTAGTTCTGCCCACCCACCCTTTTTGTTCCTGTGCTCTATGTTGGCATCCGACCTGCAGGAATTCAGTACCCTCCACTACTGGATAAACTTCCTCATTCAGATGGCTGCTGACGATGTTGGACTTGACCTCAGCCCCATGCTCCTGGAAAACTGCTGGTTAAGAAATCCTCCCAATCATTTAGGTGCCTAGGTGGCTTAATCGGTTAAGCATCCAAGTCTTGATCTTGGTTCAGGTCACGATCTCAAGATTTGTGAGACTGAGCTCCACGTTGGGCTCTGTGCTGACAGTGTGGAGTCTACTTTGGATTTTCTCTCTTCCTTTCTCTGCCCCTACCCCACTTGCTCTCTTTCTCTTTCTCTCTCTCGTATTCTCAAAATAAATAAAGAAGTATTAAAAAAAAAAAAAAACAGAAATCTTCCCAACTTTTTTTTTTCCCAAAATCCTCTCACTCTTCTATGTTTTGGGAAATGGCTTACTGCAAAATAAACAAAAAACAAAAATAACTGCATTAGAAACCCTTTCCCATATGACTTGTAGATTCGGCTCTGTCCACCCTTTCTCATGGCTCCCATAAGAACTGCATAAAACTCCTTTGTTTACCTGTAACAAGACAAAACACAGACCTTCCCCCTTTTGCTGGAACCTGCCAAAAGACCAAATACAGACTTTAAAAATCGCCTGTTCTTTGTCTCATAAATAATTAGCTGAGGTGAGAACTATTTGTTCTCCTTCAACTAGCTAGACACAGACATAAACATTTCCTGTTCAGGTGACTGACTGAGACTTCCCCGGAGTACAAAACAATCCCAACGGTAAACCATCCCACATGTCCCTATCCACTCCTCCTATAGAAGTCTAAGGCAAAATCCACTTTGCTCACTCTGATCTTCCGATCTGGAATGCTTGCCCTATTGCAATAGCCTGAGTACAATCAATTTCCCTACTTGTTTAGTTTTTGCCTTTGATACTTCCTTAGAAAACCTCTTTAGCAATTTATATGTTTAGTTTGTGTTACGTTATTTCAATAAGAGATGAGAAAACAGAAGAGGTGGACTCAAATGCCGTCTGTGTGTTCTCTGTGAGTTCTTGATCTTCTGGACCTCAGTTTCTTCATCTTTAAATAAAGACGTTGTATTTGATAATCTTTTAAGATTTTAACATTTCATACTAGTTGATAAATTACACTGTAATTATTTTTAGGTCAACTTATGGATGTCACATGACTCAGGTCTGGGACTAAGTCTTTTACTCTTTTCTATCCCCTGCTCTGTTTAAAGTAGTTGTTATGGGGTTCCTGGGCGGCTCAGCCAGTTAAGTGTCTGACGTCGGCTTAGATCCTAATCTCACGGTTCATGAGTTCAAGCCCCATGTCGGGCTCTGTGCTGACAGCTCATTAAAAAAAATAAAGTAGTTGTTACATAATGTTTATTAGTTAAAGAGAAAGAGTTATGACTACTTTGTAAGTTTCTAAGGTAGTAGGGGCTTTCAATTCTATTAATGTTTATTGAACAACCGACAGCTGGTCTTTCTGGTAGATTGCAATATGTGGTTGTGACTTAAGTCTTCTTTTGGAAATTCCATTCAAATTATTCAATTAAGTTTCAAAAAGAAAATGTTAGCATACTAAATGTCTATAATCAAATATTCTTTTTTCTTTCATTTGGAAATCTAAGTAGTGAGAAAAGTCTTTAATCTCCTAAGGAGAAGCAGATATATTTAACTACTGTTTATGGGGAACCAATTCCAGTAGAATTTGATTTTTTTTTTCCATGCCATTCTACTTGATTCATCACTTTGATGGTTAAGGTGATGATAATTACCAAATAATAGATGCTAAATTGTTAAGAGAGATCAAGCTTTAAAAAGAGAAAATATCTAAATCCCAAGAAGGCCATCATCCATGGAAAAGCTGATACCAGTTTGAAAGCAGGATCTATGGTACCCAATAGGATGCCAATAAACTCAAGGTAATTTTCCAATCATTTGGTCATAATAATTACTGCTCAACTAAACAATGTGCCTGGCACTGCGCTATATGCTTTACAACCATTATCTCACTTATTCTTCACAACCAACTTTTGAGGCAGGTACTATTATTGTCATCCTTATGTTGTAGATGAGGACACTAGTTCAGCAAGGTCGTGTCAATTCATTGCCTGACGTTGGAGAGCCAGTAAACGGCACGGTCAGTATTCAAAGCCAGGTCTGTCTGACTCCAGAGCCCAGGCTCTTAACCACAGTGCTACAAATGCCCAATCCTCTAGAGGAGTAAGGAAAACAATGCAAAAAGGATTATCTGGTTTTTAGTTTTATATTTTAATGTACAGAGCATCATTAAGACAAGCTTCTGTGACTGTATTTATGGGGTGTGTGATGTCTCGAAAATCATAAAAGGATACAGCTGACCAGTTGAAAATATCCTTATAATATATTACATCTTCTGCAAGGTTTGGTTTAGTATACACATGGCATTATAAAACAGGGGCTATGTTTGTACTCAGTGAGTGATATGCAGTAAAGACCTAATATAGCTGAACTATGATGTGCAGTTACAGTTAGGGTTTTGTTCAGACTGCCATAAAAAGCCAGTTTAAGATAACAACTTGGTGTATATGGCATCAACCTTTAATGATTTTTCTTAATAAAGTATTAAATTGAAATTGGTTTGGCCTGTTTGTTGTTATAATTGAGCAGAAACTTAAAAGAATTTTTCATTTATGAAACTTGTCACAACACATTCAAATACAGGTGTATAGAATTTCTCTAAAATGCATCATGAATAGACTCTGGGGCTTTGCTTTCACTGGGTAAAGTGTCTTTTGTGGTTTTCACATACATTTTGCGTGTGGATTTCAGTACAGTGTAGGGACAAGGCTCTGAAATCAGACCGCCAGTTTCTAGCTCTGTAACCGTGGGCAAGTTACTTAACCTTTCTGTGTCTCTGTTTTTTTCTTTGGAAAATGAGGACCATACTGTTACCTTCATGATATAACACCTGTTAAGTGGCTGGAGCAATTCTTGACACACGGTTAATTATTTAATACATTTTAGTCACCATCATCAAACTATAGCTAACTCTTGAACAACGCTGCAGTTAGGGGCACCCATCCTCTCCCTCCCAAACTCCATGCGGTCAAAAATCCTTGTATAACTTGTGACTCCTCCAAAACGTAACTACTAATAGTCCACTGTTAGAAGGCTTACCAATAACATAACAGTTGATTAACACATATTTTGTATGTTACATGTAACATATACTGTATCCCTACAATAAAGTAAGCTAGAGAAAAAAACAAGTTGGTAAGAACGTCATAAGGAAGAGAAAATACATTTACAGTACTGTGCTGTATCTATTGAAAAAGTCTGTATATAGGAGGATCTGCACGGTTCAAATCCATGTTGTTCAAGAGTCAACTGTACTTCGGGGAAGAGAATTACAGATATCTGAATTAGCATAAAAAACAAATATGCTCTGGTAACAACTATGTAATGACCTTCTGTCTTGCATGTTTCATTTCCCTCAAATAGATAATTCCTGATTTTCAAGTGTGAATGGCAAGAAATCCCAAAGACACCAAATGGTGGCTCTTGCACTTGCAGGTATAAAGGAACGGTAGGAAAGAAAGTAAGAGAGAAAAAGTCCAAGTCCGAATGTACTCAGACCCTTTCCTCTGTCATCACTGACCCTTGTACTACCCTCAGCCCCTCTCAGCAGCAACAATGAAAATTGCTGTGAAAGGTCAGCCAAGGCTAGAGACAGTATTTCTAAACAAGAACGTAAAGCAAACTGCATCGTGAATTGAAAACTAGGACAAATCATAATGTTTTCCTGAAACCAAACCATGAATTTTTACCGAAGCATAGACCAAAGAAGAATTGCCCTTTAAAAAGCAAACAAAAACAAAACAGAGCAAACCCCACAAATAACCCCCCAAAAGAAACTAAAAATAGAAATCAAGATGAGTAACTCAAACAACTACAAAACAAAATATCTTGTTTGCAACTAATCAAGCAAAATAAGACTGTCTTACCACCCCTATAAAATTGCAAGCTTCTTTTAAAAAAATTTTTTAAATGTTTATTTTTGAGAGAGAGACAGAAAGACAAAGCAGGAGTGGGGGAGGGACAGAGAGAGAGGGAGGCACAGAATCTGAAGCAGGCTCCAGGCTCTGAGCTGTCAGCACAGAGCCCGACCCGGGGCTTGAACCCACAAACCGTGAGATCAAGACCCGTGCTGAAGTTGGATGCTCAACCGACTGAGCCACCCAGGCACCCCTCAAATTGTAAGCTTCTTGGGGGTAGACTTGGGATCATTTATTCATTCATCTGTTTATATGTGATCTCCTAAAGATATTTAGGATTCTGCTGGCTACATGTTTTGTTTGCAATTTATGCTTTTGAAGGCCATCCTGAAATTTGACAGTGTTTGAGTCCTTGTGTGCTGAATCCTACGTCAAAAGAAATCGTCATACAAACTTTCGGTTATTTTCAATACTTGTATATTAAGACTAAGATCATTCAATGTGAATAAGATGTTGGGAATGTTGGTCCTGTGACATTTATTGTAAATAAGTCTGGTAGCTCAAGCTCATGTTTGGTTAAATTTAACAATTCAGTACTCCAAGTGCTTTCTTCTTTTCTCCAACTATGAAGAATTTGTGTTCCCCAACAAGAAAAAAATTCATGTTCCCCCACTTTGACATAAACATTCACCCTTATATTAAGCATAAAAGGCTTTTTCTTATTATAAACAGAAGAAATTTCCATATACCCTTTGTAAAATGTTATATATAAATGCTGGGCTTGGACACAGAGAACTTAATCAAAATCCCATGTTGCTTCAGGGTAGTTATATGCGAAATGCAATTTCCATTGTATTGAAACCTCCATCCTGTAAATATTTATCTATTTTCAAAATTGCCTACATATTTGAAAAGTTTAATTGGTTTATACTCAAGGCACTAGAGAAAGGAAAATTTGCTTTCATAAGACATTTACATGTATTTATTCTGTCCACGTAGAATACTTCTTTCGAGTGATCATGAAATTTAATGTGAAGTGAAACCATCCCAGCTTTAGCTCTAATGACCAAATTAGAAGAAAAGTAATCAATAATCAATAAATCAATCATTTTGATCACTGTACCTTTTTTCTCTGATTTATCGGAAACTTTTCCTCCAATTGGAGAGTAAGTAGTATCCATGGATTCGGTCCCTCTGTTCCCTTTGCTAACTCCATTTTCATAGAGCTGTCCTTCAACTGGTTGCAGCTGCCAAGTCAGGCCGAACAAATGCACTGCTGCAAGAAAACAAGCCACACGTGAACTTATTCCAGACTTGCTGACACGGTCCCTATACCAGCTGTCCCTTTCCACCTAAAAATGCCATGACCGGTTTCCTTTTAGTTAGGCCAACCAGCTTGCATGTTATACCTACGTTATATGTTTAGCTACTTTCCTAAGTAGCTATTGTTAAAGTTTTGAAGCTGTAGCTCTCCCGGTGATAGACGTTGGAGTATTAGTTAAGCAACCACAATGGGATTGGACGCTGCTCCTCAGCGTTCTTAGCCCTTCCTCTCCCGTGTCCTTGAGTTGTGTAACTCTAGTTTGCATATGGAAACTGCAGAGTAATGGTGGACAGGCTATCGCGAGAACATGGGAGCCCTTAGCTATGGCTCCGATTCAATTCAATGCAGCAAACGTTTCCTGAGTGCCCAGAATGCATAAAGTCGTATGATAGCTGCTGCAGATGTTAAAATATAGATGCCTATTAGGGTAGGAGTTGGAAGTAACACAAGTATAAAATAAGATATGCAGAATAACTGACATAATACAGGTTCAATTGCTATCACAGCATTAAAAAAATACCTGTGTTGATCAGAGTGCAGGAAAATGGGCACTCTACTCTTCACGAGAGTATTGCAAAAACAACACCTTTGTGGAGAGTAATGTGGCACCATTTATCAAAAAACTTTAAAATTTGGCTTACCTTTTTAGCCCACAATTCCATTTCTATGAGTTAATTACGAATGTGTCCAAACTACAAGGCTATCCATTGTAACATTTAAAAGCTAGTAGAAAGTTATGATCAATCTAAATATTCATCAAATGAGATTAATGAAATAACTGATGATATTATAAATAATACAAGATTACATGGCTATTAAATCATGTTGGAGAGGACTATGAACTGGCATGGGAATAATTATGATGCATCAAATGAAAAACATCAGGCTACTAAACAGTACGAACAGTATGATCTATAATGCGTGTGTGCGTGTGTGTGTGTGTAGACATGTGGATGTCTGGATAGAGAGGGCTAGGAGAATACACAGCAACGTGTTCACAACATGGGGGCCTATGGTGGATTTTAATTTTCTTCTTTGGGATTTCTGTCTTGTTGATAATTATTACAATGAATATCAGTGATGTTTGCCATGCGGGAGAAAAGGAATTTTTGTTCTAAGAGAAAGGGTTTATTCTCTTGTTTCAAAGAAAACAATCCTTACAAAATATTGAAAAAAAAAAATAAAAGAAGTGGCTTATTGTCTGACTGCTGAGGCTAGGACTTCCAGTGCTAAGTAACAGTGGTTAGGGTGGACATCCCTGTCTTGTTCCTGAGCTTAGGGGAAAAGCTCTCTGTTTTTCCCCCCGTTGAGGATGATATTAACTGTGGGTTTTCCATATATGGCCTTTATTATGTTAAGGAACGTTGTCTCTAAATCTACTCTGTTGAGGGTTTTTTATCATGAATCGATGCTGTCCTTTGTCAAATGCTTTTTCTGCATCTATTGAAATAATCATATGGTTCTTTTCTTTTATTGATGTGGTGTATCACGTTGATTGATTTGCAAATATTAAACCACCCTTGCAACCCAGGAATAAAATATCACCTCACAACTGTCAGAATGGCTAAAATCAACACAAGAAACAACAGGTGTTGTTGAGGATGTGGAGAAAAGGAAGCCCTCTTGCACTGTTGGTGGGAATGAAAACTGGGGCAGCCGCTCTGGAAAACAGTATGGAGGTTCCTCAAAGAGGTAAAAATAGAACTACCTTATGATCCAGCAATCGCACTACTGGGTATCTACCCAAAAAATACAAAAACACTAATCCAAAGGGACACATGCACCTCCATGTTTATAGCAGCAGTATCTACAATAGCCAAATTATGGAAACAGCCCAAGTGTCCATCGACTGATGAATGGATAAAGATGCGGTATACATATACAATGGAATGTTACTCAGCCATAAAAAAGAATGAATTTGGGGCGCCTGGGTGGCTCAGTCGAGCATCTGACTTCGGCTCAGGTCATGATCTCATGGTCTATGAGTTTGAGCCCCGCATCGGGCTCTGTGCTGACAGCACAGAGCCTGAAGCCTGCTTCAGATTGTCTCCCTCTCTCTCTTCCCCTCCCCCGTTCACGCTCTCTCTCTCTCTCTCTCTCTCTCTCTCAAAAATAAATAAACATTAAAAAAAAAAAGAATGAAATCTTGCCATTCACAGTGACAGGGATGGAGCTAGAGAGTATTATGCTAAGTGAAGTAAGTCAGAGAAAGACAAATCCCACATGATTTCTCTCCTATGTGGAATTTAAGAAACAAAAGAAACACACAAAGGAGAAAAAACAGAGGGAGGCAGACCAAGAAAGACTCTTAAATATAGAACACAAACTGATGGTTACCAGAGAGAAGGTGGGTCAGGGAATGGGTTAAACAGGTGATGGGGATTAAGAAGGGCACTTGTGATGAGTACCAGGTGTTGTACGTTAAGTGTTGAATCACTAAATTGTACACCTGAAACTAGTATTACACTGTATGTTAACTAACTGGAATTAAAAGAAAAACTTAAAAAAAGAAGTGGTTTAAAGGAACAACAGATTAAAATTGGCTGGGCTGATCAGGGATGCTTTAATGAAGGAAGCAGGATTAGAGATGAGCCTTAAAGAATGTATAGAGCTTTGGGGCGCCTGGGTGGCTCAGTCGGTTGAGCGGCCGACTTCGGCTCGGGTCATGATCTCGCGGTCCGTGAGTTCGAGCCCCGCATCGGGCTCTGTGCTGACCACTCAGAGCCTGGAGCCTGTTTCGGATTCTGTGTCTCCCCCTCTCTCTGACCCTCCCCTGTTCATGCTCTGTCTCTCCCTGTCTCAAAATTAAATAAAAGGTTAAAAAAAAAATAAAAAAAAAAAAAGAATGTATAGAGCTTTGACAGCTGACAGTAATGGGTAGGGTGAGGGGGCAGGTTGAACAAAACATGACTTTGTAAAGCACAGGATGTATTTGAGGCAAAGAAAGTTGCTGGGGTTGGCTGGAGTATAGCTATGTATAGATGATAGTGGAAGTTAAGGCTGGAAGGGAGGATTAGGGCCATATTGTGAGGATGTTGAATGCCACACTTAGATATTTGGGTTCAATTTATTAGGCAACAAGGAGACATTGCTATTTTCTGAGCAAATGAGCGTTATGATCAGCTTTCTTCAGGAAGATTAATTTTATAGCAATGGGGAAAACTGATGGCTTCTAGGTAAACAAATGATATCATCGGAGCAACCCTTTGTGGGAAGATAAATCCAATACTAGTGTGGAGAACGATGACTTGGGAGGCCTAAAGATTTGGCAAGAACACAAATTGGGATGACCACTGCAATAATCTAGGTGAGAAATAATGAGCGTCTCAATTAGGGCAGTGGCAGTGGGAATGCAAAGAAGGCAATTCCTTAAGGGGAAATTGCATAAACGTCATCTCAGGGTTTGGTAACAAATTCTGTGTGTGCGTACATGTATGTTCACCGCACGCTCATGCACGCATGTAGGTGTGCTGGGGGCAAAAATAGAAGAAAATGAGGGAAAGGGAGGAATACAACATAGTTAAGGTTTGAAGCCTGAGTAACTGAAAGCATAATGCAATGATTAATAGAGTTAGGGGACTGTGCACTTAGCCCAGCACTAGCTACAAATAACTGGTGCTGGACATGTGTTTGTTGACTGATGACTAGTTGGTTTGGGGCAGGGTGGGGTGATGGGGGAAATATAATGAATGCATCTTTGGAGGTGCCGGCTTCCAGGGACCAATGGACTGTCCAGATAGAAATGTTCAACAAACGAGCTTTGGAGGTTTGAAGTTCTGGAGAAGTATTAAGGCTAGAACAAGACTGCGGAATCATATATGCACAGAGGCAATGGCTGACAATGTGAGAATGAATGAGGTCACTGAGGGCAGATAATGTTGGGAGAAAACAATAACTAGGACAGAAGCTGGGGAAATCTTTTTATCTGTTTTCTCATTGCAATTTTAAACAGCAACCAAATCTTACCAAAAGGAAAAAAAGTGGATCTGTTCATAATCCATCTAACATTTTTCTTTATGTTTCTAGGCAGAGTGAAAGGGGCTAATTTGTATGTCTAATACTCATATATAGAATGTGGATTAGCAACCAAGAACAGGAAATCTGGCCAGATAGCCTATTTAAGAATCATTTATCCACTTTTAGTTGGAGCTAGAGATTTCTAACACCTACCTTCTAATTTATCCTTAAAATTTTAAGCATTTAATTGGTTTCTACCCTTTTCTTTGGGTTAAGGCCAGTGCTGCCTGATGAATTTCTCTTGCAATTATTGGAAACAATTGGAACTCAAATGATAGCGGTTCTGAGTAAGGTACAGTATGGCATGCTAATAAAGCTATACTAGTGACATTCCCCAGACTTCCTTGCCAAAAGACTCAAAGTATGGTTGGTTTAACATACTTACTCCAATTAAAGGGGTTTATCAGTTTTTAAAGACAATTTGGTCTACTCTGTCCTCCAAATAATTGGAAAATTATGGATATTAAAAGCTATACTGAAAATGTGTTTGATTCCCTTGGTTCAGTTATGTCTGTGAAATTAGATTGGCTATAAGGAACAAAAGGCATAGTGGTTTTCATTTTGAAGATCAAGCGGGATATTTTATATACTTTAAGTTAAGCCAGTTTCCTAAGGGCACTCAAAAATGACAGAGAAAATGCATGTGCTGAAAAATCACTTCAAAATAATAAGGCAAGGATTAATTTTTCACCATCAAATGAAATGGACTGCTAACAGTCAATCGAGACAGGCAAAGAAGTGTGGGCACATTTAGCAGAATACTCTTTGAGAGTGGCAAAGCTTTGTCATTTTTTAAGTTTACTTTGTCTTTTCCAGGCAATAAGCTATTTGTAATGTATATTTGTATCAATACATAATGCAAGTGAACTTACTTGCTACAGATTAGGGGTACCATAGGGGTACTTTCCTCTCCTCCCAACGGGACTTCCATAAGCTGAGTTGTAGAAGGAAGTCAGAAAGTATGTACAGGGTAGACTAAGGTAACTAGGTAACTCTAGTCTTGGAGTTCTATTAGAAATAAATAATATTGTGTTCATACTAAGACCAATAAATAAAATCATGTTGATCTTTGCGACATACCAATACTCCACTAGAAAGATCCAGCACTACTTATTTTATGGGGATGTATTTATTAATTCATTCAACAAATACTTTCAAAGCATATGCTGGGCACATTGGGAATGTTGGAAATATAGGCAAAGGTAATAACAAAAATATTTAGCAGCCAGGACACCGTAGGTACTGGCTGACCAATATGGAACAGGATCTAAACAACCAATACAGCCTAATCAGGACACGCTGATTGCATATCAACCTTGGATGCAGGATGAGGATAGAGAGCCCTTAGCTTCTCGTGGGTCCCCATCCAGATCTACGCTATGTATCTATAGCCACATTTTGGAGGCAAGTCTCCCAAGCCCTAGTATAAACATTATAAGCCAACTGGGTAGAATTAAGGGTATAAAAAGGTAATGAAAAACAGGCACTGTTTTTCTAAGTTTACAGCAGTGAATACAATCTTTAAAAAACCTCTACATTCCCAGAACTCATATGAGAGGGTGGTGGGTTATGACATGCAGACAATGAATAAATATATGATATAATTAATATATAATAATATGATATAGTAATATACCATAGCTGTGTAGAAACAAAGAAGCAAATAAATGGAATAATGTCAGGTAGTTATTGTAAAAGAAGTAAGACTAGTCAAGGAAGGCTTCTCGGAGAAGGTAATATTTGAACCAAGTTCTGAATGAAGTGAAGCCATATGAATATTCAGTTGAAGAACCTTCCAGGAGGAAAGAATGGCAATTACACAAAACTCCAAAGTTTTGTATGAAATGTTTGAGAAATGCTAAGGAGGCCAGTATGAGTGGAGCTCAGCCAGGAAGAAGAGTGGTAGAGGGGCACCTGGGCAGCTCAGTCAGCTGAGTGTCTGATTCTCGATTTTGGCTCATGTTCTCACAGTCCGTGAGTTCAAGCCCTGCATCGCGCTGTGCTGACCGTGCAGAGCCTGCTTGGGATTCTCTCTCTTACTCCCTCTCTCTGTCCCTCCCCCATGCATTCTCTGTCTCTCTCCCGCTCTCAAAATAAATAAACTTTTTTAAAAAAGGAAGAAGAGTGGGAGAAAAACTCTTAAACTGAAGGACTGCACCCATGATTATGCTAGATTTGTGCTCTAACCAACTTTACAAACTGGTCACTAATAAATCTTACAAGTGAATAGAAAGTGATAAAACTAAAATCATGCATACTGAAATATACATTTTAAAATGAGCAATTCTAGTTATAGTAGACCTAATAGAAGTACTCCTGACCCCAAACTCAAAGTTATTTTTCATAAAGACATCTATAAAAATATACATCCTCAATGGGTAGAGGCTGACACGACCCAGATCTTTCCAGGAGTACCAGTCCCATGTCGCACTTCGCTGAAATTCGGTGGCTGGACAGAATGTGCATGCCTATTCAGATATTCTGGGAATAATGTCATTTCAGCTGATTAAGAATGTGCTCCTAACAAATATTCCCTAGAGCCAAGCCCTGTACATTTTATAATCATTATCCTTCTTGGTTTATCCAGTTGCAAAGAGCTATGCTCTGAAATTATAAATTTATCACAAAGGTAACAAACGGAATATCTCACCCTCCCCAATTGCCAAACTCAATCTTGGATCTCAAGGCAGGCTAACTTTATGAGAAGAAGCTCTTGCACATTTCTCTAGGCTGAAAGCTCTGAGTCTCTCAGTAGTTACTTCTCTGCTCTTTCTGTTAGGATGTTGGTCTTTCTTTCTCTTAAGTAAGACTGATGGTCTCTAGTTAAATATTTATAACTGATACTGCTTCCTCGTTCCATTTCCCTTCAAAAGGAAAAATATTCATGTATAATAGACAGACCATAGGACAGCTTCAGAACTAGATGTAGGACATACGTGCTTAATGACCTCAGTCTGTATCATCCCACATGGCAACCACTGGCCACATGGTCTATCAAGCATTTGAAATGTGGCTAGTCAGAGGCGAAGTGTTAGTACAAAAGAAAAATCAGAATATATCCAATTAATAATTTTATATGGATTACATATTGAAATGATATTATATATATATATATATCTGAGTAAATAAAAATTTTAATTATTCCCATCGGTTTCTTTTCACATCTTTAATGTGGTTACTACCAAATTTTAAATTACATAGGTGGTTTGCTTTGTATTTATATGGACAGTGCTGATCTTGACTATCTAGAACATTTCACGAAGAGATGATGTTTCTCTTTTAGCACCCTTCGTAAGGCCCACCATGTTATATTGAAGGTATTTATTTATATGTCTGCCTCATCATTATTAAAGTATTCAAAGGGCAGGATCCATGTCTTCTTAATTTTTCTCTCTGGTACCTAACTCCTTGTCTGGTAGTCAGGAGGTACTCTGCTTACACACCGATCTGACTATAAAGTGGTAAAAGGAGCTTTAGAAAGCAATTTTGTGATACTGATCAAAATTGAAATTGGGAATACTTTTTGACCAATGAATTCAACTTCCAGGAATCTACCAAAGAAATAATCACATATGTGCATAAAGGGGGATGTACAAGAAAAGTCAACATAGCATTGTTAATATAGTAAAATAAACAGAACTGCCAATATATCCATCTTGGAGAGAGTGGTATACTCATACTATGAAATCTTATGTAAGAATTAAAAGGACTGATACCAAGAGACTGTCAGATTGGAGGAAGCTAAGGAGACATGACAATTAAATGCAACGTGAGACCCTAGATAGGATCCTGGAACAGAACAAAAAAGGAAAAACTGGAGAAATCAGTATTATACTCTGAGTTAATAGCATTATACCAATGTTAATCTCTTACTTTTCATAATTGTACTATGGTTATGCAAGACGTTAATATTGCCAGCGGAGTGACAGGTACACAGGAATTCGAGGAATTCGGCGCTACGTCTACAACTGTTCCGTAAGTCTAAATTTATTTCAAAAAAAAAAATCCTAAAAAGAAAAAGAATTGATTCAGTGGTGTGCAGGAGCCAGTTTACACTGGTTTATAAAAGCCCACTGTGCACGTCTTCCCAATTCCACCTTCAATGACTTCACATTGGTAGTTGAAATCGCCCATGGTGGGTTTATTAACACTCCCGGAACCAGCAAATGTTGGAGACCATTTTTTTTTTTTTTTTTTGCACAGAGAGCTGGCTGTTAAACATTTATCAGCACACTACTGGTTGAGCTCTATGTACCTACATGAAAAGAGCTCTAAGATTTGTATAAAAAACATTGGAGAACAATGCATGTCCAATGATCCTATTTAAGCAAAAAAAAAATATGTATCTCTTTATATGTAAATGCATACAAAGAACTGGGAGGATTGATACCAAACCATTGATCTTTAGAGTGGGGAGCTGGAACTTCAATATTTTCATGGTAATGTTAGAATGTTTTACAATGATAATGTATTCATGTATTGTTATATAATAAAAAACACTACGTGCTCAACAAACCTTTTTTTAAAAGCTGAATGAATAGATGCATTGTTTTATTCATTCTCTTTTATTACTATTTTCTATCTAAAGTAAAGCATTTCCAACCAATTCAAAGCAGCAGAACAATTCAGCAATAAAATCTGAATAACCCTCAAACACATAAAGCAGATAAAACAGAACTCTTGATTGAAAGGGATTGGGAGTCCAGGGACAGCTGGGTGGCTCAGTCAGTTAAGCTTCCCTCTTCGGCTCAGGTCGTGATCTTGCTGTCTGTGGGTTTGGGCCCCACATCAGGCTCTGTGCTGACAGCTCAGATCCTGGAGCCTGCTTCGGATTCTGTGTCTCCTTCTCTCTCTGCCCCTCATCTGCTCGCTCTCTCTCTCTCTCTCTCTCTCTCAAAAATAAACATTTAAAAAATTTAAAAAGCAAAGAAAGGGATTGGGGGTCCAAAAGAGTTGCCCAAAAGCTCCAAAGACATAGTTTGAAATAGACTGGTCAAAAAAATTATCCTCAAAATATCTGAATAAGAAAAGTTTGGGTGCTTGGAAGAACTTTTTTGACAGTTAAATTTATTGGAGTATCTTTACAATGCTATTGCCAGGATATGAAACCTTTCATATTATTCTGTATCTTTTGGTATTTTCTGTCCACTCTCTCATAGATAATATTAAAACCCACTTAATAACAGATAAATTGGTCTCTGATACTAAATACACAAGTAAACCTTGAAATCGCAGTATGCGTGAGGAAAACACAACTTTGCTTTCAAGGAATTCATCTTGCATCTCAAAATGTACACATAGTCAGCTAAGGATGCTGTATTTATTAGTTGCAAGAAGCTTCTGGTGTTATTTTCTAAATCTACCAATAAACCTATTTAGAACATTTGAAACCTGTCTCACCAACAAAATCTTGTCCATCATAGATGATGTCATAAGTTGCAAATCGTGCCAAGATAAAAGCATGTAATATTTTTCAAGATAATTTGTTTTTCCTTTCTGTCAGAAAATATTTTCCCCGCCAGTTCCCTTACATATCTTGCTTCATGTTCCTTTAGGCTAAGGAATGCTACTGCTTTTGCACTTGACTTCCAAAGCTTGTCAGAGCTACAGATCTACTTGTATGTTGAACAGTTCTCTTCCTGAAAAATATGCCAAGTACATTACCCAGATGGTGACCCCTGATGACTTCAGCCTTTCAAGTTAACTCCTATGGGAAACAATCTCGCCAGACCCATACTTCAGTGGACATCGTGTGAAGCTAGATGCTTCTGCAATAAGATCACTGCAAAAATGCTGCTTGAATTAAATGCAGTGACTGCTAACATTACAGAAACCAGGTTATCTTTCTATCTTAAAATAAATCCCATTTTCATTACATTAAACATCAAATTGGTATATGAGTGAACTATAGCCCTTTGATAAATTACCTTCAGATCTTGGTTTTATCCAGGTGATAACCAGATTACATGCAAGATTGAAACCCATTAGTTTTCGGGGAAGCATTTTTCAAGAACTAAATAAAGCAGTGCATGTTTATTTATGGTACCTTACTTTTGCCTCAGCAGTTTCATTCACGTTTTCTCTCTTTTTTCCTATGGTTGCACATATACATTTTCTACTAAAAATACTATTTGTGCTTGCACTACATCATGAACATAAATAAAACATACTTAAATGTTCCTTTTCAAAGTAATTTGAATGGAGTCAATATGGCTTTGAGATCCCTTTCAAACATGTTTCAAAGCCTGAAAAGCTGTCGTGTTGGGGATGGGTAAAACTCCTTTTCAAAGAAACGACTTCACTAATTTAAACAAAAGAAGTAAAAAAAAAAAAGAAAAAAAGTCATTTTCCCTTGAACCGGTTTACATAACACATTTTGCAAGTCTGCCACGGTAAAACAGTAAAATTAAACAACAAATAAAGAAAAGATTGCGATAGTATAATAGAGGCAACGAGGACACGTTTCTTGTTGATCCACATGTTTGAATCCCTACATTTCCTTTCCTAAATGAAATGCATTATTCTTTCTTGCAGCATACATTTTTTTTTCCTTTTTGGCCTTAGTACGGTCCTGGTTTTATCCAGTATCGAGGCTAGAGAAGATTCTATCAAGGTAATAAATCATTTTAATATC
This sequence comes from Panthera uncia, assembly GCF_023721935.1. NCBI lineage: Eukaryota > Metazoa > Chordata > Mammalia > Carnivora > Felidae > Panthera > Panthera uncia. The sequence continues at coordinate 97,915,349 of NC_064817.1, forward strand.
CCAGTCCTATATTATATTATCTTAAAACTTTCATTTACTATGTATTTTATATTTTCCATTCACAGGCTGCAGCAATATTTATAAATAACATGTCTATTTGGGTACCTTATCACAGGTGTAATATATGATCTGCATTTGCAGCTGCATAACGGGCCCATCTGTGTATTCCTTATCAGACAGACACAATTATTTAGTGTTTTCATCTCAAGTCACAACACCAGTAAGTGCTCTTCATAACTCAAATCTTACTTACTTTTGTATTATTATTTGCTTTGTAGAGTCAAGAGGAATAAGCGGCAGAATGACGGGATAAATTTTTTTTCAAAAAATTCATCTAATGAATACTTCAGCAAAAATATCAGTTTAACTAGGAATCAGCACTTTTTCATTCTCCTTTAAAATTTTCTTTTTCTTTCCATTTCCCTTCATTTTCTGCTTAGCAAATTCTCCCTTTCACTCTGGTCCAAATTATGCCTATTGCTTCATCATTATTGATGGCTAGTTTGAGTGCATATTTGGAATTATATCCATATTCTTTTAAAAGGTCCAGATAAAACTGGTGAATATGGAGAACGAGAAATAGACTTACACGAAAGCCCTCTCCTCCTCTTACCCATTTGCCCTGTATGTATTTAAGTTATAAAAATGGAAATACATTCACTGATTTATATCATCCCCCCATGGTAGCTGATGCTTTAAAACTCACTTTTCTGGGGCACCCAGCTGGCTCAGGTGGTTGAGAGTCGACTCTTGGTTTCAGCTCAGGTCATGTTCTCACAGTTTGTGAGAGCGAGCCCCAGGTCAGGCTCTGAGCTGACAGCGAGGAGCCTCCTTGGGATTCTCCCTCTCCCTCTCTCTCTCTCCCCCTCCCCTGCTTGCTCACGTGCACTCTCTCTCCCTTTCTCTCTCTAAAATAAATAAACATTTTTTAAAAACCCTCACTTCTGATCTAGCATCATGTCATCATAGCCATAGGTATATGGTTTATGTGTTCATCTGCAAACTTTTAAATGTTGAAATTTTAAGACTCTTTCCATTTACTGGATTATTCACAGTTAGCATTAAAGAGCAGGGCTTATATGAGGTTGGGGAGTCAGGAGACATAAATGAGAACATGGAAAACAGATGAGTGGTAGAAAACTATAACTGGGTATGTAATCAAGACTTCTTAGCTGCCTTACACGATTTGATCAGATGAAAAGAAAACAGAGAATAAAGTAGAGAAGATTAAAATAACTCAGTTTGTTCTGGGTTTTCTGAGGTGGCACCAGGACAGTGTACTTCTGGAAAAGTTACCAACGTTTGGGCTTGATTCATTACCAGGATCTTCACGCCTTCTCTTCCTTTCATGCAATAATTATTTGTTGGCTAATGACTATGTCATAGGTTCTGAAAATACAACAGTAACTGCTTGCTTACAAAACCCTTGCCCTCCTGGAGGTCACAGTCTATCTAAAGGGAGCCAGTTATCACGTGGTACTTAAGAGAAGGAGTCTGGAATGAAGGTGTCTGGCTTCAAATCCCAGCTCTGCTACAGTTATTATCAGAGTGACCTTGGGCAAATTATTTAATCCCTGTGTCTCAGTATTCTCACCATAAAATGTGCATGATAATAGTACCTTCCCCATACAGTTCTTGTGAGGACCTTGTAGGTCAGTACATGTAATGTACCTAGAAAAATGGCTGGCACATTATATAAATGCTCAATAAAAGTTAGTCATGAATATTACACCTGGTTAATTCTCCCCTCAAGCTAGCCTTTCCAAAACCACGTTGGAAGTGGAGAAAGGCAGAAGGTCATTTGCCCAATCGCACCCTCTGCCTTCTTGCCCAATTGCCCCCTCTGCTCTCCTGCCCTAGAAGAGGTCTGCATTTTTCTGGAGAGAGCAATCTAGAGGGACTCAGGTCTCTAAGAGAATTTCAGCAGCCATCTTCACATAGCTGCATAGCAGAATATAATGAAAACAACACACCTCATGTAATTTCCTCATTCCAAACCCTCCACTTAATGTAGGGCATTCATTTCCCTCCTTTCCCTGCCTACATCCCCAAAGCTGCTCATTTCCTTGTCTCCATCATCATGATCACTGAGGTTTGGAAGCTGTAGATGTTGGGTTCTCTTGGTAAAAGGTTTCCAGAAATTAGAGCATCCCTAAGATTTGTAAAGTCATCATTCCTTATAGAGTGTACTTTCTACAAAGGTTAGCAGAAAGTGGTTAGACTCTCATTTTATGAAACATGACTGACAGTTCTCACAGAGCCCTATTTTGTATGAAAAGGGTCCCAAGAAAATTTTCAGCTGGGTTACCCAGTGCAAGTATGCATTCCTGGGTGATGGATTCAACTCTAGCAAATTGATCTGTGCAGGCAGGGGAACCTGTCTGGAATATAATAAAACCATGGTATGTGAGAGCTCAAAAAGACCACAGACCAGTATAGTTTAGAAAAAGAGGGAGTAACTATTTAGCGTGGAGAAGCCTGACAAACACTATCTCAGCCGAGTGACCAAGGTTAACATCATCAGTGACAGCACGTACATGATAGCATGTATCCTTGACATGATGTGATGATAATGGCACTTCTGTGGTCTTCCTCCATAACTCCAGTCTCAGCGCAAGAAAACTAGCAGAACTCAGATTGAGGGACAACCTGCAAAAAAAGCTGACCAGTGCTACACAAAACTGTCAAGGTCATCTGGGACAGAAAACTGTCACATACTAGAGGAGGCTAGGGAAGCATGACTCTGAATGTAATTTCCTGTCCTGGATGGGATCCTGGAACAGAAAAAGGACATTGGGGAAGAACTGGTAAAGTCCAGACCAAGTGTCAAGTTCAGTTATAATAATAATTACCAACGTTGGTTTCTTAGTTGTGACAAATGTGCCATGATGATACAGGAAGTTAATAATAGGAGAAGCCAGATAAGGAATATATGGGAATTCTCTGTACTATCTTTGCATCTTTCTGTGAATCTAAAAGCGTCCTAAAATTAAAATCTTATTTTGGAGAAGGAGAAGACCACATATCAACCATTTGGTTCAGCCTCCTCATGTTACAGAGGAGGAAACTGAAAACTAAAGAGAGGAAGTACTTGCCCAGGACACACAGACACCAGCTTCTCTCTTATTCAGGACCAAGAGAAGATGTGATCCATTTCTCCTATCCAACGCCATTTAGTACTGGCATATTGGGCTAATGAGGCCAAAGTTACAGGTTCAATTTTCATGCCAACCAGTTATTTTTGCAGAGAGGAAAACTCTGCTCTTTTCCCACAAAGAGATTATTGAAACTACTTTTCTCTTTTCCATCCTAGGTAAGCGCATAGGAAAGAACTGGAAGCCCTGTAACAGCCCTCCATCAATTCAAAATACGTGAACATCAGCAGAGTCATCTTTTTATATGGACACTTTATTGGATTACTGGATCACATGTAACTGAAGCCATACATATGCTATATATTTTCTATTAGTTTTACAATCTCTTCCCTTTTTCATCCCAACCTTCTTAGCATTTGTGTTAAACCTGAAGACTTTGTTGTCCAAAGTCTTATTCTATCTTTGAAATAGAATTAAGTTTTGCTTTAAAGGAAAGGTAGACTATGGGAAACTTGCAGAATGTCATGTAACCCCTGAAAACAGGTCTACGATTTTTCTTAATATATCCTGAAATGTCTTTCCAGGATACCAGGAAATGTGGGAAAAGAATATGGCAGTCTCTCAGTTTTTAAATTTTTTCCTCATGGTTTAAAGTTGTAATTTTGTCTCTTTTTTATTCATTGTTGAGATAAGTAGTTTATGTTAAAATCTTTAATATATGAACATTTTTATAAATCAATCAATAAAGAGCAGCTGAACTTTCTAGTAGAAACATGGGCAAAAGACATCAATTGGCAATTCACAAAAGAGGAAATGCAAGTTAGCAGTGACATTTTAAAATGTTCACCCCTAGTGGTAATTTAAAAATGTAAGCTAAAATACTGAAATGTAACTTTGCCAATCAAAATGGCTTTTTTTCCTTTACTTTTTTTTATAAACAATTATCAGAAGTTTTCAAGGGTTCAGGGAAATGAGCACTCTTGCATACTGCTGCTCAGAGTATAAATTGTTACAAAATATTTGGGTAAATTAGTAATATATATCTAAAGTGTTGGAAATGTTTTTAGACATTTTGATCCAGCAATTCCATGTTTAAAAATTTATACAAGACAAGGATCTGAATAGATTTGAAAGCAACCATGTTCAACATAATGTTGCATATATTAGCAAGATATTGAAAAGTATTTAAATGTCCAGCAAACATGGATTGATTAAATCAATAACTATTACATGTACAATAGAGGATGATGTTGCCATTAAAATAATGTTGTAGAAAAATATTAAGTAATAAATATATTCACAAAGTAGGTTATAAAACACTATTTATAATATGGGCTCATTATAGAGGCCATTTAGTGTAATAAGTGAGGGCACAGGCTCTTTTTGAAAAGTTAGACCTGAAGAGTGATGGCTTTTCCACCAACCCGCTGTGTGGTTTGGGGCAAACAGCTTGACCTCTTTGAGTGTCAGTTCCCTCATATATAAATTAAAAATAACAATACCTAATTTGAAAGATATTATGACTATGCCAAAGGGACCTATGTGACATCAAATACAAATCATGTCTATTTCTACAAATTAAGTGCCCACTTATTTTTTTAGTGTCACTACAGACTCACAGATTCTTTTTTTATTGTTCAATGCTTAATCCATGGCCATCACCGTTCTTTTTGAAGCTCAAATTCAGCCAGTGGGAGCCCCTTCAAATTGGTTTCTGTGTCATTCTGACATGTCTTTTTTCCAAGCACAGTATGTTTCAGGCTTACCTTGCACTTACTTTCTCTGCCACAGACCTAGAAACAGTCATTTCTTCAAAAAGCTTTTAATAGAAAATGTATTTAAGAAACCTAAGTTTGGGTAAGATATGCTCATTACCACTGAGGTGCCTTTGTTTTTTTTTTTTTAAAGTTTATTTATTTATTTTGAGAGAGAGCAAGCATGAGCAGTGGAGGGGCAGAGAGACAGAGAGAGAGAGGACTCCAAGCAGGATCAGGGATGACAGCCCAGGGCTTGATCCCATGAAGTGAGAAGGGTGAGATCACGACCTGAGCTAAAATTGAGCCACCCAAGTGCCCTGAGATGTCACTGTTTTTAAGTCCTTTAAGGGCACAGAGTGAGGATATATACACATAGAACAAAACTTTTAGATTTTACTACCTGCTCTGTTAACATGTGTGTATGTGTGTGTATACACATACACGTATATATGTATATACACACGTTTATATACACACACACACATATGTCTATTTGTATATTTTTAGAAGAATGAGTTCATATTTATATCTCTAATACTAATTCAATATAGCAGGGTTCTTCTCATTCCATATTTTTATTTCCTTCTTCACACAGTGAACCCTGTTTTCAGTAACATCAGTTTACTCATTTGCTTATCGTACAAGATGCACAAAAGTATTAGAATTACTACACCAAGACCACTACCAGAACTAAACTCACTAAGGAAAATTCAAAGCCTGTGTTTTTTGTCCTTAAAATATGTCTTTCTGAGGGTATACAGTTATGTTTTCAAAATGGTGGGTCTTCCTAACACACAAAGAAGTCTTCAAATTTGAGACAAAGAAGATCAAAAAAGAAAAAATCCCAAATAGAAAGATGGATAAAGACATGAACTGTATACAGTTCACAAAAAAAGATCTTTAAACATATGAAAAGATATCCAGCTTCATTCATAACACAAAATAAAAGTACGCTGAGATACCCTTTCTAACCTATTTCACTGACAAAGATTCAAAAGCTTGCAACACAATGTGGTGGTGGGTCCGTAGGGACGCGGGCTCTTTCACACACCGCGGGTAGGTGTACAGAATAGCATACAACCCCTGCGAAGAACATTCACGCACAGTAACCACTTACTATTTTTTTAACATTTCATTTTATTCTTTTAAATGTTTATTTATTTATTTTGAGAGAGAGAGAGAGAGAGAGAGAGAGAGAGAGAGAGAGAGAGGATGAGCAGGGGAGGGCCAGAGAGAGAGGAAGAATCCCAAGCAGGCTCCTTGCTATCAGTGCAGAGCCCAATGCGGGGCTTGAACTCATGAACTGTGAGATCGTGACCTGAGCTGAAATCAAGAGTCGGATGCCACCCAGGTGCTCCTACTTTATTGTATTTTTAATTAGGCTCCATGCCCAACATGGACCATGAACTCATGACCCTGCGATCAAGAACTGCATGCTCTACTTTCTGAGCCAGCCACGTTCCTCTCAGTTTTTTTTAAAGCCCCTTACATATTTTTTACTTTCCCCTGTTTCAATGATTAAGTCCTCTCACTTTCTTTTTTTGCATGTTTTCCCCTACTTCTCCTGAAAAAAGTTTTTTGAGTATAGTTGATACCACGTTACATTAGTTTCACGTGTTCAGCATAGTGATTTAACCTCTCTGTGCTACACTCACAAGTCTGGCTGCCATCTGTCACCAGACAATGCTATTCCAATATCACTGACTACATTCTCTATCTTGGTTTAAGTTCACTTGGGCTCTCCCTATTGATTTTTTAACAACACTTTATTCTTCTATTATTTTTCTGTTTTCTACCCCATTAATATGTGCTTTATCTTTATTATTTCCTTCCTTGTGCTTTCTTTATTTTTATCGCTTTTTAAGCTTTATTTTCATTTTTACTGGTATGAACTTTCCTCTTATAAATGGCTTAATTGTATCCCATAAATTTTGACATGTGGTGTGTTTATCATTATGTCTTAGAGATTTTATAATTTGAGATTTTATTTCCCCTTTTACACAAGAGTTTTTGAAAACTGCAAAAATTTCCAGGTGAGTAGGCTTTTCTGTTTTTAAAATTTTGTTAATTTCTAGTTTCATTTCACTGTGATCTGGGAATGTCTCTATTATTTTTACTTTATGAAGCTCGCGGAGATTCCTACCGTGACCTGACATAAGATCAAATTTTGTGAATGTTCCGTGAGTACTTGTGAGGAAGGTATACGCTCTATTAGAATGTTAAGTTCAATACATGGCCATAAGATCTTATTGATTTTGCTTTTTTAGGTCTTCTATATACTTACTAAATTTCTGTCCATGTGACCTAAGAGTGGTAGGTTATAATTTCCTATTACTAGTTCTTTTTGTCTACTTCTCCTTGCATCTCTTGTAGTTTCTGCTTTATAGAGGCACTTGTTGGGTATTTGTACACAGATAGTTATTTGTACATAGATAGAATATGTACATAGAATATTCTTTCTGTTGTGTTTTTCAGGTTTTGGCCTAAGTTCTACTTTGCCTGATATGAAGAGTATAAGCCTTGGTTTCTTTTTTTTTTTTTTAATTATTTTAATGTTTTATTTATTTTTGAGAGAGACAGAAAGAGAGCACCAGTTGGGGAGGGGCAGAGAGAGAGAGAGACACAGGATTGGAAGCAGACTCCAGGCTCTGAGTTGTCAGCACAGAGCCCGAGGTGGGGCTCCAACCCACAAACCACTAAGATCATGACCTGAGCTGAAGTTGGGACACTTAACCGACTGTGCCACCCAGGTGCCCCTAAGCCTTGGTTTCTTACTGCTTCCATTTGCCTGGTAAATTATTTAATTTTTGTCCATTTCTGATTCCTTTGATTTCAGTTGTGTCTCTTGTAAACTGCATAGAATTAGGTTTTGCTTTGTGAACTATTTTGAAAATCTTTTCCTCATAATAGGTGAGTTAAACCCATTTACATTTATTGATATGACACAACTCTATTATTTATGTTATACAGCATTATGTTATCTTTATTGAATTTCTTTGTGTAGTTTGTTTTCTTTGGTTTTTAAAAATTTCTTTTAGTATTTAAGAAGGCTTATATTTTTTGTTCTGATTACCTTTATGCTATTACTTTTTTTTAAGTTTATTTATTTATTTTGAGATGGAGAGTGAGAGAGAGAGAGAGAGCTGAGGAGGGCAGAGAGAGAGGGAGGGAAAATCCCAAGCAGGTTCTATGCTGTCGCCACAGAGCCCGGTGTGGGACTCGAACCCACGAACCGTGAGATCATGACCTGAGCTGAAACCAGAAGTCAGAATCTTAACTGACTGAGCCACCCAGGCATCCCTATGCTATTATTACCTTTTATAATGCCCTTATTCCTCTTCTGCTCGCTTGATCTTCTACTATTTGGTTTGACAGGTTGAAATTATATTCTTTAACCCTCTATGTGACAATCAATGGCTTATTTTACTTTTCCCATTTTCTTTTCTCCTCTGTTCCAGCTGAATTATTATGACTTCATAAAAATATATAATATTTACCTGCTATTTTTACATCTTTGTCCCCACCTTTGTTATAATCTTAAATCTACAATGAAGTAGATGTAATTTTCACCAGCAGTGATTTTGCCAAAGACTCCCTCATCATCTCTTAGTTGGATAAAGCTTGTTCTCTAAATCATAAATCAACACACTATTACCCTTAGCCTCATCTGGTGTAATGCTTGTTTTGTATGGCCTGTGAGCTAAGGACACCTTTTACATTTTTAATAGTTGAAAAAAAATCAAAAGAAAAACAATATTTCAGGACATGTGAAAATTCTATCAAATTCAAAATTCAGTTGTTGATAAAATTTTATTGGATCATTGTAACACTCCTTCATTTACATCTTGCCTATGGCTGCTTTTGGTTATAAGTTGAGTATTTGTGACAGAAACTGTAATGGCCTGCAAAGCTTAAAACATTTACTATCTGATCCTTCGCAGAAAAAGTTTGCTGACTTCAAATCTGGTATGGCTTGTGGATGCAGTATTCCTTGAATCCTGGCATGTTTAAAACTGTTTTTCTATACCCAAACTAACTGTTTGCCTTTTTATGTTCATTCTGAAACATCTTCGTAGGTCAGCAGGAACAGTTGTATTACGAGTCAGGAATTTGGGTGACTTACCAGGTTACTTACTATGCTTCTTAGTTCTTATTAAAGTGCAATTTAAAAAATCCACGGATGACTTTTGGATAGGGGGTTTGGTATACCTCCTTAATTTTGTGATTCACTTTTATTTCTACAGGATCCTGAAATTCTAGCCTTTGTTTTCTTCTTTCCCTTCACCATCAAGCCTCCAAGGGACATTCTTTCCAAGTCAGCTCCCCTGCACCTTCAGGAGTTGTGCTTTCCAAGTTACCAACTCTAGTTCTATGCTTTAAAGCACATTTCTTTCAATTTTCAGTAGCCAGTGTTCTCAAATGCCAGGTCTGAGATCTGTTCTCATTAGCTCATTAGAATGTGGGACTTCTTGTTAATGGGAATTTTATTTTATTTTAATGTTTATTTTTGAGAGAGAGAGAGAGAGAGAGAGAGAGATTGCAAGTGGGGGAGGGGCAGAGAGAGAGGGAGACACAGAATCTGAAGCAGGCTCCAGGCTCCAAACTGTCAACACACAGCTGGACGCAGGGCTCAAACCCACAAACTGTGAGATCATGACCTGAGCCGAAGTAGTATACTCAACCGACTGAGCCACCCAGCTGCTCCGGGAGTTTTATTAATTCTGTCAACACTAGGCCTCAGCACTCCTATCCTTGTTTCTATTTAGTCTTTGATTCTTGGCTCTGGTGTGGGCTACGAACCTAGTTCTGCTTCTTGTGGGTGTTTATTTTTCTACTTATATGTCATTTGAAGTGTGTAGAACTCTCTGTCTCCTACATATGCAATTGAATTGGTTTCTGCATGGTTTTATTTGCTCTATTTGTTGGTTTGTGTTTCTTTTTGGAGGATGAGGTGTATAGATTTAGATTTCAGGGACCAATATTATTCTGCAGAAACTCAGAACTCACTATTAGTATCTATAGATACTAATAGAAACACATGTAGAAACATGCACTTTGAAATGAATCTCTCATGGTGGGAACGTCTTATAATTTTACCTGCCTAGTGTCCTTTATGTTCAATCCTATGTACGTATGAGAGAGTTGACCACATTAGGGCTATCATGTGTAATTGTGAACAGGGCCAGATTTACTAATAGGGTGATTGTGTTGAGTTTTCAAGTGTCTTTTCCTGCCCTACATAATTCTTCCTCTTACACCTCTAATGATAATACATTCATAATGAGGACCTCATTTCTTTAAGTCAAAGTCATGATGGCAAACATATTTCAACTTCTGAGTAAACTCCGACTACAGAATCTAGACTCAGCAGGAAAGAATGTTTGTTGCATTTGATGACTTTTATCTTGGATGGGTCTGGGACAGGGAAGTGATGACATTAATGTCAGAGATTTGCCATTCTTGGTTTCCAACCCTGTCGTCTCTATTAAAGTGCACATAATGTTAGGGAGATATAATACATTTTCTTTGTCACAGCCATTTTTACTTCAGTGTGAATTATCTTATTATATGGGTTGCAAGTGTAAATCCCTACCCAAAATGAAGGCAGGTGGTACAAAAGAGTGAAGAGGGCAGGATGGGTACTCTGATGTACTGGAGAGTTCATGGTCCTTTTAGGAGGATTCCCTACTTAGCTCTAGTCGATGGTTGCCATATTATTTTTGCCATGCAAAAGATTAGACAGAAAAGTGCCTGGTACTCAATAAATGTGTGGGCAAATGGGTGAACGGAGGCTTTAGTATGCCAGATTTTTCTATTTTTCAAGAAAGACTAGAAATTTGGTGTAAACCAAATATGTTATGTAAAATCTCCAGACATGTTTTTAAATTAGTTGATAGCATTTAATGAATTCTATGTGTTCAAGAAAAACCTGCCTAGGTCATCAGATTCATTTCTGAGTTCAGGTTTTATCAGGGAGTAAAAGGCAAAACTAGGTTCCTGTTTTGGGGGATGGAACAAAACAGGAGATTGAGAATGTACTTTGGTAATGAAACAGAACAGAGCTAAAAGATGGAAAAAGTAACTGAGCTCATGACCTTGGCCTCATTAGCCAGAAGGCTTCTGAGATAGTCATTGAGAAGTCTAACTGTTTTTGTTTCTTTTCCACCTACTGAAATCACAAAAGACACATGCAGTATAATTTCCTATAAAAATAGGACTATATGTACCAGTTGGCTATGTATACTAATCCTTCTGTTTTGTTTGGGCCAAAAGACATACCTATCACTGGACTCTATAAACTCATTTTATCATTTTTGGGGGAAGTGCATTTATGTATTTAATCTTGATTGTCCCTTGAATCTCCTGTTTTTAAAAATTAGCTTCCCTCCCTCCCATTAATGGGTTGCTATGTCTACATTTTATACTTCACTAATTTAAAAGACAAGACTGGTGCCTATCAGCAAGAAAAGTTATGCCAGTTAATACAAGGGCAGAATTTGGTCAGGGAACCTAAGCTAAAAATATGCAGCAGACAGGAACAGAAACCAAAGATACTAATGGTTTGTTTGGGTTTTATTCAGTCTTGAACAGGCTGTGTTTTAGGCATGACAAAGAAAGGTTCTATTTGTACCAGCTGGCTTTCAAATACTCCCACAGCCTTCTATGTTGGTAAATCTTAACTACCTCTGCAATAACCTATATGATAATCTTTGAGCATGTGCTATTATAGCCTGGAGTCGCACTGAGCATGTGCAGTGCTTTCCCACATTTTCCCACTGACATAAAAATTTTCACTTCCAAAAAAACAAATAGTTCATCTAGGTTCAAAATTCACCTGACCATTTAACTACATATGGATGGACTGAGGCTAGATTTACCACCAAGGTCAAAGATAATAAGAACTTCTTGGGTCTCTGCTAGGTGGTGGGGAAACTGCTGAATAATTTGATAAACTTCAGAAATTTGGATTCATCTGGATTCTATGTCTGGAAATAGCACATGATCTTTAATAAAACCACTCCATTTCAAAAGTGTCCACTTTCTTTCACAGCACAGTATACTTGTGCCCATTTTGTGGGGTTTTTTAAATGTTTCATTTCTGAGAGACAGAGAGTATGAGTGGGGGAGGGGCAGAGAGAGAAAGGGGTACAGAGCATCCAGAGGGGGCTCTGTGCTGACAGCTCAAACTCACAAACCGTGAGATCACGACCTGAGCCTAAATGAGACACGCAACTGACTGACCCACCCGGGTGCCCCACTTGTGCCTAATTTCTTGACAGCTGGTGTCTCTTTCATGCACTGTACGACTGGTATTAGCTTGGTTTCGTGTTATAAGCAAAATCCAAAATCTTGTATCCACCATCTCTATTTAATATTATTTTCATTTAACTCCATAATTTTATTAGTTCTGCAAAGTATCTGGAGATATGGTAGACACAAAGGACACTATGTGGTATTATTATGTGCCATATTTAATATTTATGTTTAATTACAACAAAATTCAAGGCCAAAAGTTATCTAAATACTTCCTTCCGTGAACAAAGGGCAAAACTGAATGCAAGTTGAAACTAGGTTGTCTACAACATAAACAATGGGGCTCGTTGATTTGGTGAAACCTATGAATATCAGAAAGAGATGAATATCAGAAAGATATTCAGAATATCAGAAAGAAAACTCTGCCTCTTCCGTACTACATGGTAGAACAGCACAGATTTTGGGGACGCCTGGGTAGCTCAGTCGGGTAAGTGTCTGACTTTGGCTGAGGTCATGATCTTGTCGTTCGTGGGTTCAAGCCCCACGTCCGGCTCTGTGCTGACAGCTCAGAGCCTGGACCCTGCTTTGGATTCTGTGTCTCCCTCCCTCTCTGCTCCTCCCCCACTTGCTCTCTCTCATTCTCTCTCTCTCTCAAAAAAAGAACAACACAGATTACTTGCTGTCAAAATCACATTTGCATTCAGTTTTAGCCACAGCTACAAGTAGTTAAGAGCTCAACGACCTCTTCCAATGTTCCATGCACATTACGATAGCCTTCGGTTTCCTAATCGTTTGATTAGGAGACAAAATTCATTTACTCTAAAAGAAGTGGAATCACGAGTTGCTTTTTGGTTTTTTACAAAGCACATATCCTATGTCTTTTCTTCCAGTTAAGGATCTCCTATTTCCAATTCAACCTGATAATCAGACATTTGTGAGGCCCTTCCTTAGAAATTCTCATGGTAAGCAATCGCTCTAGAAGTTAATTATAATGTGTTACACGAGGTCCACATTTAACTAGATTGGCAATACTATGATGAAGTTTTGATCAGCAGAAAATTACAGTGGGTCATCTTGGACCCTCTTAATTTGCTCATTTTTATCCCATAGAGAGCAATAAAAACCCCAAGAAGGGAGCTCTTGTGGAGCTATACTGTGATCTAGAAATCCACATGTGTCTTGCCTATCCTGGGGGATCTAATATAATGCAGTGCTTTTTTTTAACCTCTTATTTAAGCTGTAATACAGTGCTCTTATTTAAACACTATTCAGGTGGCTCCGTTGGTTAAGCGTGTGACTCTTGGTTTCTGCTCAGGTCATGATCTCACGGTTAGGGAGTTCGAGTCCCACACCAGGCTCTGTGATGACAGTGTGGAGCTTGCTTGAGATTCTTTCTCTCCCTCTCTTTCTGCCACTTGCTTGCTTTCTCTCTCTCTCTGAAAATAAATAAATAAACTTATAAAAAATAAATAAACACTATTCATATTTTGGTGAGCATATGAGTCTACCCAGGGACCTTGTGAGATTACACCTAGCCAAGATTCCAGCCTTCCCTGAGCAAACTTCATCTGGAAGGAGTTCCTCATATATGTTTCTTTTTAAAAAAAATTTTTAATGTTTATTTTTGAGAGAGAAAGAGAAAGAGACAGAGGACGAGCATGGGAGGGACAGAGAGAGAGAGGGACTCACAAACCGCGAGATCGTGACCTGAGTCAAAGTTGGACACTTAACCAACTGAGCCACCCAGGTGCCCCTCTCATATATGTTTCTTAACTTGTCTAAAATATATAGGGGAAATTACATTTTGTGTTCTAAAACATTTGGGGGATCACAGTTTTCCACAATGTTGTGAGTCTGAAATCAAAATTTCTGAAGCACTACCCTGTGATCATCTCATCTTAGCTATTAAGCTTACTTACAGTCATAACTACCCCACAATATCATCAAGATGTGTAGACATCTGGACCCATCTCTTGTTTAGGGTGCCATTAGCTTCCATCTCCTAGTTTCCTTCCCTATTAAGTTTGATCCTTTGGTTGAGCACTTCAAAAACGTTATCACCAGCAACTATAATTTCCTTATCCCTTTGTCCTCATGCTATACTTTGCCTGCAAGCCTCTCCTACCTTGGTGCAAACAATAAATTGTCCTTATTTCACTTAATTGCTCTTCTTGAAACATTAGGTATTTAGTCCCCCTACCTCAGCCTTTTACAAATATTTTAGTCTTACAACCTCTTTATATGCTCTTAAAAATTACTCAGGACACCAAAGAGACTTGGTTGATGTAGGTTATATCTAATCAATACTTACTGTATTAGAAACTGACTGATAACTTTTTACAAGTATGTATTTTATTCATTTACTGAATGGTAACAATAAACCATTACGTTTTAACATAAATAACATTATCTTCTGATAAATAACTATATTTTACAAAAATGACTGAGAAGTGTGACATTGTTTTACATCTTTAAGAATCTAATGTCTGCCTTCATAGAAGAGAAATGGATTCTCCCGTCTGCTTCTACATGCAATCTCTTGTGATTTCACGTATCATGTGGCATCTGGAAAACGCCACTGTATCCTCATGAGAGAATTATAGTGAAAAAGATAAATACTATCTTTGTGCTGTTGGGTACACAGTTTTCCTCTGTGGACTTTCCAACGGGTCTTGGGGTCCCCAGTGGTCCCCAGACCACACACGGAGGACCACTGTTCTATCACCATCATTTAAGTTTTTCTCCAGCCTCTTTAGTTGCTCCTTCTCAGTCTGCCTACCAGATAGATCCTGTGTGCTTGGCCTTCTTGAATCTTAGTATTCCCCAGAGTTCTAGCCTTCACGTTTTTTTTCTTGCTCAGCCCCCATGATTTTGGCTTCCCCATGGCTAGGGACCTCTAAACATTCAGTACCAGATATCTAATCATATATGAGGTATCCTGACCTGTTATGTCTGTTTTCACCCTTAAACCTCTTTCTTTCCTCAAACACTCTATCATGGGTAACAGCGTCACCACCTACCCAGTCTGGAAGCCAAACAACTCTTCTCTCTCCTGCCTCAGCTAAACAGGCACTGAGTCAAGTAAGTGTGTATTATCCTTTAAATACTTCTCGACTCCATCTTCCCCTTCTCTGTTCCCAGAAGATTATGCCCTCACTCTCACTCACCTGGATTACTACAATAGTCTCCCAATTTGTCTTCATCACTTCGATTTCACAACCTCCATCGTCCTGCCTGTCAATTCCAACTTCCATATTGCCATTAGGGTGATTTTTCCAAATGGAAATCTGAGCAAATAATTTTCCTGCCTTAATGAAAAACCATAAAAACACCCCATTTGCTCTCAGAATAAATTACAAGTACCTTAACGTGGCTTAAAATGCCTCTCATGATCTGCTCCTGCTGACTACCTTCATTTCCTGCCACCCTCCCATATTCTCCATTTGTGCTTCCTCAGGTTTTCCAATCCACTTGTATTTAATCATACACATTGTGCTTCTTCACCGCTCTGTAACGGGAATATTGCTAAGCCCCATATGAATGTGTCTCCACCCTGTAAGAGGCCACCTCTTAGTTTGGACTGTGGTGAATCGGATGTTCTGTGGCTGAGACTTGGCCTTCCACACGCTGGCTCTTCTATATGAAAATTCAGCCACATTTCTGAAGTTTAAAATGGGTTAACCAGCCATCTGTTTCAAAGCCATTGCTCTAATTTAGCTTATTCTTATTCACTTCAGAGTAAGTATAGCTTAACGACTTATGCAATGTGGGTCTAAAAATATTCACATAACATAAAATATATATGTATTATATATATAATTTGGATGAGGAGAAACTAAGTTAAACAAGAGTGAAATTTCCTTTATGCAACAGAATTCACATTATTTACTTTGAAATCAGAGGTTTCTTGAGATGTTTTTTCAGAATTTGCAAGATTGATCCTTGCTATTCTCAAATTTCTTAAGCATGCAAAGATCCAAAATTACTGACACGCTTGTCCAGTCCTCTTTTATTATGCCTTCTAGTGGATCTTTATCTATTTCACATAGTCTCATTTTAATTTCTCTACCTAGGCTAAGAAAGGGCTATATCGGAAGTACTTAGTAGGGTGACTGCCTCTTCTTGAGGCAACAAAATAATATCTTTTTTTTTTTTTTTAAGATTTTACGTTTAAGTAATCTTTACACTTAGCGTGGGGCTCGCACTCACAACCCTGAGATCAAGAGTCACATGCTCCACCCGCTGAGCTAGCCAGGTACCCCTCTTTTTTTGTTTTAACATAATAATCCTTTGACGTAAGACATATATTTAACTCACTACTCATTCACCCAAGACATTATCTCTCTTACTCTATGTTTTAAATCCACAGGGTGCTAGAGTTCTAAGAAAAAAATAAGAGAAATATTTGCCTTTCATGAAAATGCCTTCATTTTGAGCAATCAGTGCTAACTGTAGTTCTGCAAATTAGTTATATGTGATGCAGGTTCTTCCTGTCATTTTAGTGCATTTGATTTGGATTGAATTTACACTTTTATTTATGACAGGTAAAAGTGCCACTTAACATAGGGGAGATAAAACTTATGGAAAATATTACACCAAAAGGTGATGTCAGATGAAAATATAAATCTCTTTTAAAGAAGAGTTCTGATAAATGCATGGATGGCAGATTTATAATTAGACTGAAGTTATACTACCATTTCCCAGACCCCTTCTTAGAGAGATTGCTAGAAAGTTAGCAGATTCATGGGTAGGAGGCAAAGTCGATGCTAATGCAGAAACTGCCATCATTATCTTGAATGGGTCCATGAGAGTGAACTGGATATAGTAATAAGTATTAAACAGGACACCAAAAGGATTGATAATGGCCATAAGGATAAAGTAAAATGCTTTTTAGCATTA
Source organism: Panthera uncia (assembly GCF_023721935.1). Lineage (NCBI taxonomy): Eukaryota > Metazoa > Chordata > Mammalia > Carnivora > Felidae > Panthera > Panthera uncia. The sequence goes on from NC_064817.1 coordinate 97,932,354, forward strand.
TATGCTGAGTCATTTCTTGAATGTTATAAGCTATAACGTATTTTAATGAAAATGTGTTTCAACCCAGATACGGCCTCCAGATGGAAATGCAAAACCATTTGAAGGGTCAAAACACCAAGGAAAAGGGAAATTGGTAAAATAAAGGCAAAGTTACAGATAGTTTAGACCAGGTGGAAGGAAACAACAAACCCATCAGAGGGTTCTTGTGAAACAGACATGTCAGTTCTTAAAAGAAAAAAAAAAGTTTCAGATGACTTTGGCAAGAAGGGAAATAAAAGTAGTTCATGTTAGGATAAATTACATGCTCATTATGCTTACCTTGGCTCAAATTAATAATCCTAATAATAATCTTGTTCCACTGATAATAACCATTAGTCTTGATTTAGATCTGTTAAGCAATGCCCTAGGTGTTTTCCACGCTTCATGTCTTTTAATTAAAAAGAAAATCCATGGACAAGGTATTATCAACATTCCCATTTTATAGATGAGGAAACTGAGGCACAGAGGCATTAATAAAGTTGCTAGAAAGTGAGAGATTGATTTTTGCTAAGTGTATTTATCTACAGTTAGTAAACTTTGTGTGAAGGGGCTTTGTGTGTTTAGATTCAATGGGGGAAACCCTCCATTTTTAGTCTTTATATTAAAAGAAACTCTAAGTTCTTGAATTTTCTGAAATCAAAATTTGCCATATTCTGTTTCAATTCTTCACCGTATTGTGAGGCATTTACACTTTCTTTGTGAAGAAGGCAAAATGAACACATTCTACTCCTCTCATTCTATCACTTCCAGCACTTTCTCGCTCCCCTGTAATAACAGCCCCAGAAAGCAGGGCAATTTGGATCCATAAAAAGGAGGCCCAAGAAAGCACTGAAATCAATGTCACTCAATTTTGGTGCAGACAGCAAAGTGAAGTAGGCCCTTTGCCCTCTTGAATAGTTTCCTCCCTAAACTTTTGATCAGAGAACTGGGCTCAATATTCTCTCGCCCCTAATTCTATATTAATATCCATTCTGGTCAACTTTCTACATGTGGGCTATATATAGTATGCCATGCCAAGGAGAATTATGGACTGAAATTATTTCATCTATAGAGTTTGGACACTACCTACATACCCTGAAGGTGGTAGGAATCGTTTCCAATTTCATAGCAGAGGAAAAGGAACATCAATGTCATTAACTAACGGTACTGGTTTTGAGAGCCGGAAATCCCTACTCCCCTACTCATTTAATGCAGCAGCCCATTTGACCCCAGGCACAATGTATTCCTGTGAGTTTCTACTGCCTCTTCCACAAAGTGCTGACTGTGGAGAAACTTGATCAAAACATCAAAGATTACCAGAGAAGCTGCATCTGTGCCCTTCGCAACCATTGATGAAGTACCTTAACCTCGCCTTCTCTCGATGCCTTACATATGGTCATCTGTCTTCCTGACTACTACTTCATATGGCTTATTTGTAAATTCAAGCAAATGTGCTTCTGACTGGCACTGATACATCACTGATGCCAAAATATCAGAGAGGATGAAGCACAAGGACATATTTTTTGATTCACATGGAAAATATTACAGATTTATGGGGAAGTGATGACAATAGCCATTCCATGATATCTTCATATAATCAGTATCCTTCCATGCCTCCCTTCACCAGATTTTATGACCTCAAAACTTATTTAAAAGAATTACTCTCCTGCTGACCTGAAAGACATAGTGGGGAGGTGTGGGGATGGGGCTGGGTGCCTGAACCACCTAGCTCTGACTTTTCATGTGCTGAATTTCCACAGTGTTCCAATGACCACTTACAGAGCCATAATGCACAGAACGTCTACTGATGTCCCATTGATATCGATGTGATTTCCCCCAGTGGATTGAGGGCAGCACAGCATACAGCCATTAGTATCTAAAGGTTATGTATAATGGATAATAGAGGAAAATGAAATAGCAGAAAGGAATTTGCACGGGAAACAGAAGCAGTAAATAGTTTCAGTGTAAGATTTTACTTGGGTTATACAGCAACTGCAAAGGGGGGATTGAAAAAAAAATGATGACTCTGACAGACTCAGCAAGAGCTGAGAGTGAAATAGTTTCATATTTGGAAATGTAATACTTTTTTACTTTGACTACAGAAAGCCCTTTAAAAATCATCTTGTATGTTACAGTTCTTAAGTGACATCATTCACCTGCATGCTTGCTGAGGAATCCTTACCCTATCCTCCTGAGGTGGCTTGCAATATGGCAAAGATGGGGTAAATCGAGGAAGAGACTTTAATTGACCTATCCAAAGTCACATAATGTCCAGTTCATGATAGAAAAAAAAAAGTTATGGTATTTGCCGTTAACATCTCATTTTGAACCAATTCAACCCACTGTGCTAGCACTTAGCCTGATAGTTCTACATCTAAAATAGCTCACAATAAATGATTTGAACAGATATCTTTCACCAATCAACAAAGCTTAGCTGCACACACCGTTGCAATGGATGACCAGGTAAATGTAGTTTAATTTGTAATTTAATAACAACAAAATTGGTGGATTTGTTTACTAGACCAAGAAGTCAGCGAGCTACAGAGTTTGCTGCAGTGCTGGAGGGGCAGCAAAGCCTAATGCCAAAGAGGACTATGTGCTCTGCAGTCAGTCCACTCTGGCTTAAAGCTCAGGATCCCCACTTTCTAGTGAGGTGACCTCTTAATCTCATTATGACCTCTACATGACCTCTTATCTTTGCTGTGCCTCAGTTTGCTCACTTCTAAACTATATATAATACCGATACGTGCCCTTAAGGATTGTTGTGAGAATTAAATGAGCTAATACAAGTAAAATGCTTAGCATCAATCATTTTTGTCGACAAATTTTATTGATAGGATTGCGTTGTGCCAGGCACTGATCTCGATGCTGGGATACAGCCACAAACATGGTTAACTCTGAGAGCCACTGAATTTTCATAGTGAATAACAGGGGTGCCTGGGTGGCTCAGTCGGTTAAGTGTCCAACTCTTGGTTTCAGCTCGGGTCATGATCTCGCAGTTCGTGAGATCAAGCCCTGCATAAGGCTCTGTGCTGACTGTGCACAGCCTGCTTGGGATATTCTCTCTCTCTCTCTCTCTCTCTCTCAAAATAAATAAATAAACACTTTTTAAAAAATAGTGAATAACAGTTATAAAGAGAATGATGATAACAACAACAACAATAATAATATTTAACATTTATTGTATACTTACTATGTTTTGGGTACTATTCCAACTTCTTCTGTTACATTAACTCATTTAATTCTCATAACAACTCTATGTTATAGGCACTATTTTAGGCCCATTTATCAGATAAGGAAATGGAGGCCATAAAATGTTAAATAATTTGCCCAAGGTAACATGCCTAATAAGGGGCAGAGGTCTGCAAATCCATGTTCATAATGACTGCACTATATTGCCTTAATGTCATGTCGATATCATATGACATTGTTCACCCTATAAAAAAGGCAGACTTTGCAATGACTGAAATGTTCTATTTTCACTTATGAAATAAATAAATATGTAAGCTAATTAAACAAGTCTCAAAGTATGTAATAGAATTTTTTTTTAATTTTTTTTTTAATGTTCATTTATTTTTGAGACAGAGAGAGACAGAGCATGAATGGGGGAGGGTCAGAGAGAGAGAGACACACAGAATCTGAAACGGGCTCCAGGCTCTGAGCTGTCAGCACAGAGCCTGATGCAGGGCTCGAACTCACGGACTGTGAGATCATGACCTGAGCTGACGTCGGACGCTTAACCGACTGAGCCACCCAGGCGCCCAAAGTTAATTTACATTTGAGACTGCAGAACCACTCGAGCAAGGAAATTAATGTTCAGTCAAAATAAAATGCCATCCAGAAAAATCAATACAATTTACTATCAAGTGAGGGGGACTTTAATCAGGGTGACTCCAGAACAATATTTTTCTTAAACGTGGAAAGAGTGCCTCAAGACTGTTTTCTCCTTTACCGCCCCAAACACAGTATCCATACAATTCTGCAAGCCATTTACCTTGTGAAAAGAAGAATACATTTTTTAAATCTCGGTGTAAAACTGAATTCTTGGGAAGAAATTATGTGCTGGATTTTCTGATAGCTTCCAAATAACTACTACTTTAATGAAATTGCTACCTGAAAATCTGGTAGCAGTATTATTGTTTAACTATAATTTAAGAAGCTATTGTAGATTGGTACTTATGACTTCTAATGAGAAAACCATAACAACCTTTTAATTGAAGGGAAAATGGTTAACTACAGTAATTGCAATCAATAAGACTGCGTTAGTAGTATAAATATTTCTTCTCAAGGAGCATTCCTTACTCTCCTCAGCAGTATTTAAGGTTAGGAAGTGCAAAAAAAAAAAAAAAAAACCAAACCACCTCATTAGAAATCCGTCTGTTATTTATAATACTAAGGCTTGGTTCAAATTTTGGGCCCCAGAGTTGAGAGAGAGTCTCCTCCCCCACCTCCACCACAAGCGAAACAAGACTTTGAGAAGAAAAGAGACATGGCAACAAAGGCTTACCAATCACATAGGCGAGTAACAAAGCCAAAGTCACTGTGATTGCAGTGGCACTCAAGGCCGTGCACTTCCAGTTGCAGCACCTGTAAGGTTTGTTAAAGGTAAAGGCAGGTCTGGAAAAGGTGCTTCGAGGAAGTGGCCTGGGAGGGGGCGAGTACACGGTATTGGACGTCAGAGGGTAGTTTTGACTGGCTGCACTGAAGATAGCTGAGGAGCCAGATCCATGTTTAAACAGGAAATGCCTGCAAAAAGGAAACAAAAAGTTTGGGCTATAAAACCAAAGCCGGTTGTCACAAAGACACCAAGTACATGAATTTCAATCACGCTTTGACAAAGCTCAGGAGAACCTGCAGTGTCCCCATGAAATTGTCATATGCCAACAAGTTAACTCCGAACTGCCTTTGGTGGTCTCCTTTTGTTTTCTCCATTTACGCTTTTAGGAGGCAGAGAGAGGTCTTCTGTTCCCTGACTTGCTGGCTAGTGAATTTCTCAAACCCTTGAGTGTTAACGTTCCACGTTTGATGTTATTTGCTATACTGCTCCTTTTCATTAGCTGTGATACTCAAGAGTTGATTCAAAAACAGAAATATCATCCGGCATTTTTGAAATCTGACTGTCTTAGAAACCAGTATTTTATTTAGAGATTAGCTTTCACAGACATATTTTCAAGCAATATTCTATTATAAAAGTTGTCAAACATACAGCCAAGTTGAAAAAATTTTATGGAAACACTCATATACTCACCAACTAGATTCTACAGTAGACATATGACTGTACTAACTTTACCACATATTTCCCCATCTCTCTGTTCCTGTCTTCATCCATCAGTCCATCTTAGTTTTTAAGCATTTCAAACTAAATTGCATACATCAGTATACTTCCCTTCATATATTTCAACTTGCATATTATCTGGAGTTCAATATTTTTTACAGATTTTGAAATATAACATTTATACACGATGAGTTGAACTCTTTTAGATTCCACATATAAGTGGTATCATACCATATTTGTCTTTCTCTGTCTGACTTATCTCACTTAGCATAATGCCCTCGAGGTCCATCCACGAACTCATAAAACCAGAGAACAGAATGGTGGTCACCAGGGCCTGAGAGGTCAGAGAACAGCAGGGATGTTTAAGGGCATAAACTTGCAACTAGTAGATAAATAATTCCTGAAGACATAATGTACAGTAGAGTCATTACAGACGACAATATTGTATTAGAATCATCAACCTTGCTAATAGAGATCTTAATTATCTCCACCACAAAAAAGAAATGATAATGATGTGACGTCACAAAGGTGTTAACTAATGTGACAATGGCAATCATACTGTAATATAAATGGATCAAACCAACAGGCTGTACACCTTAAACTTACACAATGTTGTATGTAAATAGATTTCAATAAAAAATGATACATGATGAAATGCACAAATTTTAAGTGTACATTTGCTGAGATTTGACAAATGTAATCTCCTTTGCAACATAAACCCTTATCGAGATACAGAACATTCCCATCACCCCAGGATGTTTCCTTCTGCCTCTCTAAGTAAATCCTTACCCCACTTCCCCCAGACAACCACTACTTAGCATTTTTTCTACATGCATTAGTTTTGCCTGTTCCAGAACTTCGTGCTGCTGTCATGTTTGAATTACTACAGGATGATTATTGACTGCTCATGACTATTGTAATATAGATATTTCATAAACAGTAATGATTTATTGCCATGGAAGGACTTGCCAAAAACAAATACATGGAAGTATGTTTTCGTGTACATATTTTACACGTACTGAGTGCTGTGTGCCATGCATTGTGCTAAATGCTTCTCTCAGTCTTCACTCATAGGAAATAGGCTGCATTATGATCCTCATGGTGCATTTAAGGGCATGGAGGCCAAAAGGGGTTTAAGAAACTTGCCTAGCGGGGCCTGGGTGGCTCAGTCAATTAAGGGGCAGACTTGATTTCGGCTCAGGTCATGGTCTCATGGTCCATGAGTTTGAGCCCAGCATTGTCTCCGTGCTGACAGTGTGGAGCCTGCCTGGGACTCTCTAACTCCCTCTGTCTCTGCCCCACCCCTGCTCACTGTCTCTGTCTTTCTCTCAAAAATAAATAAATAAACTTAAAAAAAAAAAAAAACTTTCCTAAATTCACCTAGTAAGTGAATGACAGAACCAGAATAGGAGCCCAGGTCACTCTGGCTCCAAAGTCCTTAATCTTAACCTCTCTCCTGTGCCACCAGGGGCAGTAAAATGCACTGCTAAGCAAAAGACATTATGGTGCTACATTTTAATGTACTACTACAACACAAAACCCCTCCACAAAATAGAGAGCCAACATCACCTTGTCACATACGACCAAATGCACAAATCATTAAGCCTACATTAAGAATGCTTTCCAATTTCCAGTGTTAAAGAAGAAAAGCATATATGCTTAAAGGAGAAAAGCATATGTTTAAAAGAGAAAACAACTACATAACATGCCAGTTAATGAAAAATCTCCACACTAGAGGATTTTGCTTTAGTATCATGAGGGTAAAGGTTATTTAAAGGGCACGGTTGCTGAGAATAGAACACATTCACAAGCCTTTCTGGAGGGCGATTTGGGATTATGTGTCAGAAGACTTTAAATATGCCTATTCTTTGCTGAATAATTATGCCTAGAGGAATTTATCCCTAGGAAATTATGTGTCTGACAATTTCTATAACAAGTTGTTTGTTGCAGTTCTATTTGTAATAGCACAAAATAAACACCTAAGTGCTCAATAATTGGTATTTGCTTAAGTAAGCTATTTTACAAACACATAGTAGAATACTATACAACCATCACAAATTGTGCTGTAAAAGAATATTCACTAGGAAAAGTGTTTACAAATATCACCAAGTGAAGAAAGGCAGCTTCAGAACAGTATGGGCAACAAGATACAATTTTTAAAATAAAAAAAATATATGTTCATGGAAAAATAGTAACTTGGGTTACCTTTGGGATAGGAGTATTTTTTTTTTTTTATATTTTCTCTGCCTTGAGCTTACATTGCGTTTGTAACAAGTATCAAGAAGACGGGAGGTGGGGTGAACGGAAAAAATGCACTGCTTAACACCAACCACACCGTAGTCCGTTCTATTTACATAAACACGATTTGCTGAGCGCCTAGAAAGGCTAGACACCGAGGCACCTTATGTGCAATTTTTTGATTCTCATACGCGTATGAGGTTGATACTATTCTAATCTTACAGATGATGAAACAGACACCAGAAGAGGTTTAGTAGGAATAAAATGGTGGTGATAATAGTAGTTATCATAATAATGATAATAAGAGGTAACTTCATTAAGTGCTTACTTGTGCCAGGCATTGTTCTAAATAATTTATAAACTATTAGATCATTTATTCTTCCCTAAAACCCCATTAAAGGAAATATCTCCATCGACAGATGAGAAAACCAATGAACAGAGAGGTTCAGTTTTCCCTGGTCCCACAGTCAGTAAATGGTGAAGCTGAGTTTCAAACACAAGCAGGCCAGCCCCAAAGCCATGGCTCTTAACCACTACATGACAGTACACTATACTAGGGTTATGCAGTTAGTGGACGTGGTAAGATAAGAACCCACACCTGTTCGGACACAGAAGAAGCATGTGGATAATACTGAATCGAGTCACACTTTTACCGTTTCTCTTGGGACCAATGACAAGCGTGAAAATGCCAGCTACAGAATCACAGAGATGTAAGGAAACTCAGTAATGTTCTAATAGCCCAAAGCCCTGATTTTGCAGTTAGCAAAACTGAGGCCCAGAAAATGAAATGGATTACCTAAAAGTAACATAGGTAGTTAATGGCATAAATGAGCTTGGAATCGGGAACTTTCAAAAGAGAGTGCTATTTCCATCCCCCTATGCTACCTGCTAACCAGTCTTCACCGGGTTACTACCAGGTTCTAATCTCTTGGGTTAACTGATCCAGGCCAAATACAATGTGCTCCGACAGTACTATGTAATACATGTCTATTTTTCTTTATGTCACATGTTCTTAGAGTAAATTTTAAAGACCATCTTAACTATTCTGGATGAATAGGGAAGCATTACAAAGAAGCTACCCTTTAGTTGTTAAGAACATAAAGGAGTTATTGCTGCTTCTCAGGGCACCTAATGTATCCCCAGAATGAAGAAACAGTATATAATAGAAATAAGAATAAATATATTAAAAAAGTGACTCACAGCATTATGCTCCTTCCATTTAATTGTACTTCCTCTTTAATCCCTGAAATGGTCTCCTCCATTTACGAAGAGGTGAACTTCTTCTTTAATGCCTGCTTAGCTCTCCCAGGCTATGTTTTCCCCTTTGGGTATCTAATTTACTAGAGAGCAAGAAGTGTAGCACTTTAGAGACAGCAGAGTGGAGTAACCTCCCCATCTCCTCACCACGACCTGGTAGTTACTCTGGAGGTGACAAAATGTCACTTTGGATAAAACCAATCCTGCACAGCAACATTCTGGTATGTTCCTATGGGGTAAAAGGGAAACCCAGCAGTATGGGGTGTTTTCTTCACAGTGATCGGAGATAAAATCTTCGATCCTTTGCATATTTATGAAGGAGAACAATTGGATTTTAGAGACAATGTAAGTGGCCCCATATGTTGGATATTGATTTGGTTTGGTATATCATTAAGGGGAAGAAGAAAGACAAAGAAAGACAGAGAATTGTTGGCTATTATGATGGCAATTACAAGCAATAATCAATATCCCTGAGCACTGTAATTTCATCGTGACATACACCAAAGGATTTACAAATGCAGTTTCATAAGTAAAATATTACAGCATAATGAATAAATTCAGCAGTCACAGCAGAGCAACACTTACACTAATTCGTATTTGAGTGGAATCCAAATCACAGTCCTCAGTGAGAGTAGATAATAAAATGAGTTCATATACTAAGGTTCCTGTTTTCTTATTAACAAGCTGAGATTAAGATTTCATGCTCAAGGAATCTATACTTTGATGTGCATCATGAAAAACAGCACTGCAAATGCTACGCATTGTCCTAGGCCTTGCAATCCATTGTTGGAAAGTGAAACTACTGCCTAAATGTGTTTTCATAGTCCCCGAAAAAAGTAGGAGCATAAAGACAAATGCGCAGTGCTAGACTTCAGCTATGTGCTCATAAAATCAGATCATCTGTCTAAGCACATTGCTTTTCCCTGGGGACCTGAGGATATACTAAAATGTTGCTATCAATTTCATACAATTGGGTTTTTTGCACAGAGCAAATGATAAAAATGCGGTTCAAGAGTTTATGTGTAAGTAGTACTCTCCTTTGCATCTGTTTTAATATTCAAGTTCAAATTTAAAAAGGAAAAGCAAGATATTGCCAAAAGGAAATGGGCATATAAGGAAATTGAAAAAAAAAATATCTTCGAGACTGATGAGACCCAGTGGTGGTAAGTGGGAATATAATAAATGCTCCTGTAAGGATTTTAAAATCATCTATAAAAAAGGGGAAAATGTACTCTCTCTTTTTAAACCCCTCATGCTACATAATTCTGAAGGTATCTGTTAGCACTAAATAATGTGATTTAATGTGGCACTTAAAATTCTATAGGAAATAGACAGAAATCTACAGCTTTCTAACAACAGATGCATAAATAACCAATGAAATTTTTTCTTTTACATCTTGTAAACATGCTTATGAGACGAATAGCTAAACCTGTATTCCCTTAGCTATAAGCATTTGACTCATTTTTATACCCAGAAGAAGGAATTCAACTTATTTCCAGTTCGCAGCTGAGGCTGATTTTAAAAAATAAAATAAAAAAGAAGATTGCAATGAAAAAGCCTTGAGTCAAGTTATTATGGCCAAATTACATTCAGATAGAATGGTGGAATTTAGGCATTTCTTATTTTTTAAAAAAATTATTAAATGCATTTTTATTGTGATTAGAAAACCACAAAATATGAAATTTACCATCTTATTTAGTTTTAATTTTAAGTGGACTCCACACCCAACGTGGGGCTTGAACTCAGAACCCTGAGATGAAGAGTTGCATGCTCTACTGACTGAGCCAGTCAGGTGCCCCCATCCTATTTTTAAGGGTATAGTTCAATAGCATTTATTGTTGTGAAACCAATATCTTGCAAATATGAAACTCCATACCCATTAAACAACCTCCTTTCTCCCTTTCCCTCAGCCCCTGGGAACCACCACTTGGCTCTCTCTTTCTATGAATTTGACTAGTTTAGATGCCTGATGTAAGTGGAATCATACACTATTTGTCTTTTTGTGACTGGTTTATTGCACTTAGCATAATGTCCTGAAGGTATCTCACATGTAGCATAGGACAGGGTTTCCTTCCTTTTCAAAAGGCAGGACTCTATTACATGTAAATACAGTACCGCATTTTCTTTATCCATTCATCTGTCCACGGACATTTGGGCTGCTTCCACTTCTTGGCTATTGTGGATAATGCTGCTACGAATATGGGTGTGCAAATATCTCTTTGCGATCCTGTTTTCAATTCTTTTGAATATATACCCCCAAAGTGGGATTGCTGGATCATACAATACCTCTCTTTTTAATTTTTTGAGGGACCTCCATATCATTTTACATGGCAGTTGCACCATTTTACAACCCCACCAATGGCACACAGGAGCTCCATTTTCTCTACATCTTTGATAATACTTGTCATTTTCTATTTTTTTTTTTTTTTTGATGGTAGTCCCTAATGGGTGTGAGGTGATATCTCATCGTGGTTTTGATTTGCATTCCTCTGATGACTGGTGACGCTGAGTACCTTTTCATAGGCTTATTGACTATTTTTATATAACCTTTGGAGAAATCTCTGTTCACACGTATTTATTCTTATGTCCCTAAAAACATTATACATTTTTTTAAAAAAATGTCATGCTGGGTCACAGCCCCATTTTCCTCTCTGACAAGAAAACCCAGTGTTATTTTGCAGAAAAGTGTGTTTACTAGTCAAGATTATCAACCTCAACATATCTAGCTTTTCTTTAGTAGCCCATTCCTCATACTCCTTTTTAGAATAAATACTCCTCCAAAGAGTATTTATCCAAACTCTTCTTGAATCTCAGTGGAATTACCAGCTTGGACAACCTCCTGTGGTAACAAATTGTATTTCCCTACTAACAGCTACATAAAGAAAGATTTCATTTTATTTGCTCAAGGGTTCTTTCTTCCAAACTTTAAGGCCATCCCTGCCCATACATCTGCTCCAAACATTACATACTGTTTATAAAAAAAATTTATCCTCTCTCCATGTTGTCCATAATTTTTAAGTGTTTTTTTTCTTTTTAAAGAGTTTCAGGATACCTATCTAAGCCTTAATTTTTCTAGGCTTAAGCATTAGTCCTACAATTTATCCTTGAACGCAATACTCTATAGTCTAGATTGGTACTATAATTTTGCAAGTGGGGTAGTTAGTAGCTAATGGGAGAGCTCTTTTTAAACTCTTTTTGTGGCTATTATTCCCTCTCTTCTTTTAATTAGAATATCTGCCCTGCCTGTATTGTATATTCCTTGAGAGCAGGGACCAAGCCTTAATTTCTAGGTATGTTGTCTCATACTTCAGAGGTACTCAATGAGCATATATTGATTTGTATGATGCCTTCGCTTCTTCTAAAAGGCACTTGATTCACTGTGCGGAATGAATGAGGCTTGGGAACTCTAAAATAAGTTTCACTTGTGAGCACATATCTCTTGGTTTATTGAATGCAAAAGGACAACTATAAGCTTTCATTTTGTTTTCACATAATCTAAAAGAAACAAGTGAAAGAAATAGTTGATTCATATTTCACCTCTTTTTTGTAAGACATTTGGGTAATGAAAGAATGATTGTTAATAAAAAATATTAACAATTAAAAATAACTGTTTCTAATAATAATGGCAACAGCAACAACATCTATGTGCTAGGCACTCTGCTAAAGTACTTTGTGCTTCTTTCTCACTGAATCCTCACAATAACCCTATAAAGGAAGATGGTACTATCCATATTTCATACTTTAGGCGGCTTAGAATCAGCTATTAAAGTTAAATAAATTTCCCAAGGTCACCCAACTGGTAAGTGACAGAGCTGGGAATCTATTTCAGTTTTGTTGATTACTAGACATAAGCTACATGAGCTTAGGAATGTCTGACTTATTTACTGCTGTATCCTAAGCATCTAGAATGGTGCCTAGCAAACTCCATAGGTGCTCCATAAATATTTTTAAATTCATGCACGAACAATAAGACGCATTTACTTAACCACTGTGCACATAGTAACTCATGATATCACTGATAATGTTAATCATTAAGGTAATAAAATCTTAATTCACATGATCATCTGGCATTTTCCTTTCACAGTGAATATATGTAAGTTTGGCATTCCACTGAAGATGTTTTTATGGAAATATTTGCTTCAACTCTTAAAATTACAGAAATGACAAACTGATATCAGGAAGGTACACCGTGAATTGTCATGTCTCCCTTTTTAGAACATGGGAGACATCAGAACAGCTTTTATGTAATAGTGTATCAGACTTTCCTATATAAATTAAACATTTCTATAACAGGATATTCAGAGATAAGTTGAAACTAGGAGTGCTGGCATATATATATACATATATATGTATATATATACACGTATATATATGTATGTATGTATATATATATACATATATATGTATATACATATATACATATATATACACGTATGCTGGAGAAAGAAATTATCACATATTCTATATTTGATCAAGTTGCTTTAGTAGGCCCCAACATAGATTAGAATAAATAATTATCCTCTACTTTATAATAATGCCCTTTGAAGACACCCTCTCATTCTCATTTTCCAAGTTAGATCCATGCTCTATAGATGTAACTTCAATGTAAAAAACTGGTATTGGGGTGCCTGGGTGGCTCAGTCGGTTGAGTGCCCGGCTGTTGGTTTCAGGTCAGGTCACGATCTTGTGGTTTCCTGGGTTTGAGCCCCATGTCTGGCTCTAGGCTGGCAGTGGAAAGCCTGCTTGGGATTCCCTCTGTCCCTCTCCCTCTGCCCCTCCCCTGCTCGTGGCATCTCTCTCTCTCAAAATAAATAACTAAAACTTAAAAAACATTTCTTAGGGAACTCTGGATGGCTCAGTCGCTTAAGCATCCGACTTCAGCCTAGGTCATGATCTCCCAGTTTGTGAATTCGGGCCATGCATCGACCCGGCTGTCTGCTGTCAGCACAGAGCCCGCTTTGAATCCTCTGTCTGCCTCTCTCTGTCCCTACCCTGCTCGTACATGCTTTCTCTCTCTCTCTCAAAAATAAACATTAAAATAAATTTCTTTAAAAAACAATATTAAAAAATCCTACACCAGTTGAGGTGCAAATATCAACTTACATATTTTCTATGAATGTAAATGTTCTTGTATTAAAAGGCTCAGACCAATACATAAAGATTATTTACCTAGATAAGTAACTGCCAATTTTTCATTTTCTTTATACTGAATAGTACTTTAGGCCCTAAAGTATGGTGTGAAAGCTGTGATCCCTTCAAACTCAAAAAAATTTAGAAAGCTATTGGTGGGTGAGATTTTCAATCCTCTTATGATTGTACATACATCATCTCCAAGAAGGAAATAGTGGAATGTCACTTCAGAGTTTTCAGGAGATCATCTCCTAACAGGGACCATTTTAAATGGGAATAAATAGGTGACCTATGCAAAATTTATGAGCACATGTTTAAAATTAAACCAGATCCCAAATTTTCTAGGAATTTAAAAATTTTCTTGATTTTGCAAAGAAATTAAATTATATTTCTCTTTACAAAACCTGAAAGTCCATTCCCAATTTTCCTTACCAGAGCAACCTGTTGGTTTCATAGACTTGGTTTCACTGGCTACTTGGCTTATTTACTTATTTATTTTTTTAGAGGAGTGGGTAGTGGGCAGAGTATTATATACCTTGACTATCTTTTTATTCATCCTCATTTTCTACAGATAGGTATTTTCTTCATTTATTTTATGAGCCAGTTGACATGGCATACATTTCTGTATGATTTGTTTTAATTGAATTGTAATCTATATTAGCAAGGACACCTTATTTTAAAGAAAGAGGGTTTCAAAATAATTACAAAGGAGTACAGTAAGGAGAGATCCTAAGCATTTCCCACTAAGCTCTTCAGGTTGAAAATATAGGTTATCATTCTAATGCACCTTCTGAAGGGTGTTGATCAACATTTGCCTTACATTAGCTTTCACTGATTTGTAAGTCTTACTCATATATGTACATTAAAGGCAAAAATGTGGGGTGCCTGGGTGGCTCAATCGGTTGAGCACCCAACTCTTGATTTCAGCTCAGGTCATGATCTCAAAGTTGTAGGTTTGAGCCCCTCCTCGGGCTCTGTGCTGATGGTGTAGTCTGCTTGGGATTCTCTCTCTCCTTCTCCTTCTGCCCCTAGCCCCTCCAAAAATAAATAAATAAATTCTAAAAAATTAAAAAAATAAAGGCAAACATGCTTTATAATGCCATAAAATAATATAAGAAATGCCACTCACTAAAATTAACAACTCAGGCAATGACAGATGTTGGTGAGGATGAAGAGAAAGAGGAACCCTTTTGCATTGCTGGTGGGAATGCAAATTGGTGCAGCCACTCTGGTAAACAGTATGGCAATTCCTGAAAAAATTAAAAATAGAACTACCCTAAAACCCAGCAATTGCACTGCTAGGCATTTATCCAAAAGATACAAGAGTGCTGTTTCAAAGGGGCACATGCACCCCAATGTTTTATAGCAGCACTATCGACAATAGCCAAAGTATGGAAAGAGCTCAAATGTCCATCAAGCGATGAATAGATAAAGAAGATGTGATATATATGTGTGTGTATATTTATATATATTTATATATATATATATATATATATATATATATATATATACAATGAGATATTACTCAGTGATCAAATAGAATCAAATCTTGCCATCTGCAACAACATGGATGGAACTAGAGTGTATTCTGTTAAGCGGAATAAGTCAGTCAGAGAAAGACAAGTATTATATGATTTCACTCATATGTGGAATTTAAGATACAAAACAGATGAACATAAGGGAAGGGAAGCAAAAATAATATAAACACAGAGAGGGAGACAAACCATAAGAGACTCTTAAATACAGAGAACAGACTGAAGGTTGCTGGAGGGGATGTGGGTGGGGCAATGGGCTAAATGGGTGATGGGCATTAAGAAGGGCACTTGTTGGGATGAGCACTGGGTGTTATATGTAAGTGATGAATCACTAAATTCTACTCCTGAAATTATTACACTATATGTTAACTAATTTGGATTTAAATTAAAAAAAAAAAAAAAGAAATGTCACCAAAATCAGTCCTTTAACCTATCCAGTATAACATTTCTCTGAGGGACAAATTGACAAAAGGCATGGCTGTCCTGTGAAATATCAATCTCAAAATCAAAGAAGTAGCCTCAGGCAGAAACTGCTCCTCACCAACATCCATGTTCTCGTTTCCTGGGCACACAGACTACATTTCCCAGTCACCATTTCCATTAGGTATGGTCATATGACTGAGTTCTGACTAAATCGAAGTGTGAGCAAAAGTGCTGTCTGATACTTCCCGTCTTCTCCCCTAAAACCTTCTCACCCAAGGAACCTTCTCCCCAATCTCTTTACTCATCCATTGGCTAAAAGGGCAGACTCAAATATGGAAGGAGCATAATACATTCGTTCTATGGAATGTTGTGAGGTCAGATTAAGAATTTTAAACCACATAAGCATATTATGCTGATCACTGACTCTCAGCACAGAGCCTGGACAGAGCATCCTTACCTACGACTGTCCCAACCCCACTCCGCATTGCTTGCAGTCATAGTTAATTGGAGCAGAATTGGATAGCCAACCTCGGAGACAATCATATTCTCTTCCCCTCTCTCTCCCTCTGTCAGAAACCTAGACACTGAAACCTAGTCATCTAGGGAAGCCAAGATGCAAGGTCATGTTGAGCCAGAGCTGGAGTTACATAATAGTGGAACAGACAAACAAGTCCCATCTAAAATGAAGCCCGACAAGAGAGAATATGTGCAGAAAGAAACAGTGATGAGACATCACACGGCTCTAGAAAGCAAAAGAATAATGGAGACAGTTCCATCTTTCATTAGGCAAAGCTGTACTCAATGCCTTCTTCCTTCCCTGTGAAATTATCCTCTACCATTTTTTAAAAACATCCTTTTTACTTGATTTACTTTTAAGGCATTTCTGTTCCCGTTAACCAAATAATTTCTAAGGCAATAAACAATTTTCCATGTTGGGGGAAAAAAACCCAGAATTCATATATACAGTACAACCACAACTATTTGCTGTCCCCTTCCACACAAAAACAAAGACAACTAACTCCCACTCTGTATCCCTATTCCACAGAGATCTGATCTAGAAGAAAACATGGAAATCTTAATAGTAACTATCTTTGGGTAGTGGAATTTGTAGTTATTTTTCTTTGTGATTTCCTGTGTTTTTCCTATTTTTGAAATGAAGGTGTACTATTTCATAAGGTCCTTCACGATATAGGTCTCTCCACCTCACTACTGCTATTGTCTCCAATGCCCTCTTAGCTCTGGCCACCCTGTCATGTGTGGTTTCCCTAATGTGCCATTTTCTTTCAGGCTCCTGTGTCCTTGTAAGCTTTTCAGCAAAGAACAATGTCGGGAGAGTTAAGGAATGTCCAAGAGTAGCGTAGATCTAAAGCAAATGTAGGAGAGAGAGAATAGAGTGAACATAGGGAGAATGAAGAGTGTAGAAGAAAAAGGAATATAATCAGAAAGGAAATTTGATTGATAGATAGATAGATAGATAGACAGACAGACAGTAGATAGATATGGCTATATATGCAAGGGTAAAGGATCATTTGCTAGTTGCTTGGAAGGTCACTCTGGGTTTCCTTGTCTACATCTGATCCAAATAGTCAGAAGTGATATACTGCTTTTTTCCATCTTTTTGCATTCCTGGGAAACAAACCAATTAAGTATATATACAAACTAGTATACATTCAATGTGTCAAAATATATTCCTCTTGCTTAAGACTCTTACAGAGAAATGCAGGATATGACAAGTTAATTGGGAATAAAATTATGAGGAGTGGCCACCATATGAAAAGGAGACTAACTGGCAGGGGTGGGGAGACCTTAGAGCTAAATGAATTGTTTAGTGGTTGTTTTAGTCTATTTGGGCTGCTATAACACAATCCCATAAGGTGGTTGGCTTATAAACAACAGAAACAGGTTTCTCACAGTCCTGGAAGCTGGAAGTCCAAGATCAGGATGCCAGCATGGAAGGGTTCTGCTGAAGGGTTTCTTCCGTGTTACAGACTGCTACCCAGTCTGCCGTGGGCATCTAATGTGTCTTGCTGTATCTTCATGTGGTGGAAGGGGCTAGGGAGCAATCAGAGGTCTCTTTCATAAGGGCACTAATCCCATTCATGAGAGCTCCACCCTCAGGACCTAAGCACCTCCCAAAGGCCCCACCTAATACCATCATCGTGGGCATTAGGTTTTCAATATATGCATTTGGGGGAGATCCAAACATTCAATTCATAGCAGTGGTTTCCAACACAAATTATGCTTTAAACTGGAGAATTATCTAAACCTACCAACAAAGTCTTCAGAAGAAGGGAATACGAAGAGGGAAGATGGGAAGGGAAAAAACAAACTGCTAGAATCTGAAGAGGGGTTGAGAAAAAGTGAACGGGCAAGGACACAAAAGATTTTGCATCATCATTATTCTCAAAGAGCCTTTCTCAGTTGGGGATGAACTGGCCCACAGGGGACATTTGGCATTGTCTGGAGATGTGTTTGGTAATCATAACCAGGGGGAGGCCACTACTGGCATCTAGTGGGTAGGAGGCTAGCAATGCTGCTAAACACCCTATTATGCATGGGACAGACCCCACAACAACGGATTATCCAGCCTGAAATGCCAATAGTGGTGAGGTTGAGAATCGTTGGCCTAAAACTATTCCTCTGATTGGAGCATGCATTTTTGAAGTATTCAGCCTCCCTCTGGGGGTGGGGGGGGAGGGGAATCTGTCACTCTTTAAAGGCTTCCAGGAAAAGATTTTCTTGCCAGGCACTCACGATCTTATCTTCCTCCCAAGCTCACAGCTGTTCTTCCCTTGGGGCTATTTGCACTTGGGATTGGTCTATTATCCAAACAAATACCCTAACCCTAGGGCCACAGAACACAAACAACTCACCTATAATTACCTCAAACATTTACCCTTGCTAACTAAGCAAGGAAACCTTTGTAGGTATGGAGACTAGAAAACATCTTCTACTTTCAATTTTTTAAATTGCTGTTCAAAGTGTACCTACCTCTCACAAAGTGTCACAGGATATAAATCCAAAATCTGAAATACTGATTAAAACATGCAAAACATACAATCATGATAGCAATTAAAACAACATTAACTCCCTTCAGGTTAGGCTACCTAAGAAACAGTCAAATTCCACTTTGTGCCATGCTCTAAAGCTCAAAAACTATAATCCCACTTGAACACAGGAGAATTTGTAGAAACCAGGCCTTCCTTGCTGGGAAATGTTCTCTCCCTGGTTCCCTGCAGTGTGGATTCAAGAGAGCAAAGAGGAAACCCATTGGCTTGCTTTAATTATTTAGGGGCAGCACAAAGAGATAAACAAGGTCAGGTCAACTTCAAGAATACAATGATTTCATGCACTTCTCTGACTTCTAAATATACATCTCTATTTGGCAAATATAATATTAAACCTAAACTTGCCTTTTCTCTGCATCATCGTCAATGCTCAGAAAAAGTTATCATCATGGATTTACAGGATGCAGTATAGAAATGGGTGGTTGGAACTTTAAACCCAATCCAGGTTGTATTTTTATCTTTGAATAAGAAACAAAATAAAGTTATATTTATTTCTTAATGAGACAGAGAACGAAAAATTGAAAGAAAATACTGAACCATCTGCAGCTTTGCAATATGATCCAAGGCAAGGTGGGCTTCTTTATAAGGTGCTGCCTCTTGAATCTTGTCTCTACGGAGGGTTTTGTTCGAGGGTTTTGTTCTTAAATTCATTCACTCCACAAACTTTGCTTGAGCACCTGTATCGGGTAGAACATGTTCACAAACTAGTCTTGCACTGGCCTAAGATCAGTTTCTTAACTATGCTTGTGTGCCTTTATCAACACCCCCGGACAGACAGGGATGTGTAGATGGTCTTCCTCATTTCCCCTTGGCTACTGGAGATTTTGAAGGAATCATGGCTTAACTTATCACGGCTTCATTTATCTGACTTGTTAGGGGACCTCACCTAGAACCAGTAATCCTGCAATTAATTAGAATCCAACTAACTGGAAAGCTAAACTGAGCAGGATTCTTTCAGTGGAGGAGCAAATGACAAGAAGGCAAGCCACGGAATGATAAAGTAAAGGCAGAAAGGACATCAAATAAATCATTTAGCTTTATTCCTTTATTGGACTGTTGAGGAAAGTGAGGTTGGAAAGGAAGAAAGAGACACTATCAAGGTCACACGGCTATTTAGTGGCAGAATTGGACTCAGACGCAAGATTTCCCATTCTAATTCCAGTGCTTTTACAACTACTCACAAGAGGCCACCCCAAATTTTCAAAGAATATCCTGGGACCACTATACGTTTTGTTCATTTTATAATATTTTCTATACCTGACGGGTTGTACAATAAAAAATCCTGTTCAGAATGGCAACCCTGCCTTACCCTAAGATTTTCAATTATAACAGATTAAATTATGATCATTTGGATTAAAACGGAAAGTAGATTCATAGTTAAGAGTGATTTTCAACAAGAATGGCAATTTTTTAAAAGTTCTATTTAACCTTAAGCTATCCACCAAATCCAATTAAGCAGAACCCCCAGTTTTCTGGGCATTTAGGCTCATCAAGATTTTAATATAAATAGAATAAAACCTAGATTACATCTCCAGGCAGAGGAATTTAACTGAACTATAAATATTCACTGAAAGACAAAAAGGAATAACTTGGGGTTCTTTATATTCCAGAGAAATATTGTTATAGTGCAAAGAATACCAGATTGGTTGCACGGAGACTTGAATTCTAGCTCCGACTCTTGCTCTCCACTGCCACATTGACACATTAGTAAAATTTCCCACAACCTAGTGTCCTTATCTTTAAATTGGGCATAATTTCTGTTAATGTCTACCTTGCCAGGGTTGTGTAGAGTTTAAAAAGAAATAACCAGTAAGGACTTTGATCAAGAAGTTATACATACACACTTACATATGCACATACACCCACACGGGCACACAGACATACGTGCACATGTACACAAGACGTATCTAAAACCTGAGTCTTTTGAAGATGACAAAAAATATTTAGCTGCCAGTGTAGACACACTAACAGGCAAACAGCCATGTTACCATAAAACTATCTAAGTTAAAGATACTATTCAGTACAGTAAATGAAAAATGTGAACGAATAAGACTGCTATAGATTAAAAAAACAATTATTTTAGTCAAAAAGTAGGGGAAATAGCAGATTGTGAATGTTCTCTTCCAGGAGAAAGTCAATTTACTTAGGAGGCTAATATTATGCCACAAAAGGAAAGAATCAATGATATCTGTGTTTTTAGGTTATACTTGATATTTTGATAGTTGAATAGGAAATAATCATAAGTTATCTTTTATAATATCAATGAAAACCCTGTGTGTACATATGTCACTATTAAGTATCTTCATCAGTAAAAGGGGACTGCCTAGTGTTTTGTGTATGCCAGATGGAGACAGGAAGTCTAAATTACAATCTTGGCTGGGCCAATGATAGCTGCTTGCCCGTGGAAATACGACTTAGATTTGAGCCAACTTTAAGTAAGGGTGTGAGGGTATAATGCCACCCTCTAGCATAAGAATAGAAAAGGCAAACTTCTTGCACCTAAGGAATTCATGATTCCCCAAAGGTGGTGACATCATCAGCCCTTGTTGAATCCTGGCAACCTGGGAAGCCTGTACCACTGTGTGGGATCATGCTGTTTTCTTCAGCGTTATGTGACCATTCCTGCAAGTTGCCATATTCTTTACCATCAAGGAAACTTGATCTTTAACTTGGTTGGTTGGTTTCTTTCTGTCAACCACGTCACCAGCCTGGGAACTACTGTGTACCCCTATACCGAATATAGTTTCCCCACCCTCCATCCCACCCACCACTGTTTTTTCCTTCTTCCAATTTATATGGAAGTTTTGCCGTAATTCAGCTTCCTCTCGATCTGCTCTTCCATTTCAGATAGTAGCCTGCCTTCTGTTTCCATTTTCTTACCACTAACCAATTCCTCAAACCCACTGCAGTCTAGCTTCACTCTTACCACTCTGTTGAGATCGACTGCTTCAAAGTCAAAAAGTCTGTAGTTGACAAAATGAAAGGTCTCTCCTCATCCACACTCTAGTGGACTCCTCTGAAGCATTTGAAAATCACGATCACAATCTCGAAATTTTTTGTTGTTTCTTCTCTTCTATTATTATTAATCCTCAATCACTTATGCTGGTTTGTTTTCCTTCATGGACCTAAGATGTTAAGTGTTCTCATGGTTTGGTTTATGGTCTTCTTGCACTAAACTCTGTCTGGGTTTTTCAGTATTTCCTCCTTCATTCATGTAAATTCAATTATTATGTCTACCTATGAAATTCTCCATAATTCACGTGTATCATGTGCTCTGGAATCAGACAGACATGCAATGGAACTAACTCCATTAATTACTAACTAGTGGCCTTGTAGCAGATTGTTCAACTTCTCTAAGCCTCAGTTTAAAAAAATAAAACTTGGCATAAATGTGATAATGACTCGATGCAATGTTTGGCACATAGTAAGCATTTGGTAAGTGGTAGGAGGAAAACTTTTCCTCTCTTTCTTCTTCTCTTGGGACCCAGATTCTTATTTTCAACTATTTATTGAATATTGAGCTTTTCCAATATGGATGCCCCACATAAATGTTTCAATATTTCCCAAACAAAACTCACTGCCTGCTTCTACCAACTACTATTTCTGATTTCAGAAATCTGCTCCATCTGTAATTCCCCACTCAGTTACTCTGTCTGTCCATATACCTTACAAAAATTTTGTTAAACATTATGAGCTAAGCACTGAGGAATCAAAGTAGAAAAAGAAGACATAGTCCTTCACTCAAGTTGCAGCAGGGAATAAAGACAAGTAAATAAAATATTTGGAGTGCAAATACACAATGGAATAAGGTCTTCATAGACATACACACAGGATGCTATGAGCCCACAGATAAGGGAAAATTCCATGAAAGGTACTGTGGGGAAGAGAAGGCAGGTAAAAACAAAAAAAAAAAGCTCCGAAGAGGTATCTTTGGCTTCTCTCCCCCTTCTCACGTATTACATCTACTAGACCACAAGTCCTGCGATACTATTAGCCTCAATATAATTACATTTTAGGATAAAGGCAATCTCCCCCACTAGAACGTAAGCTCCATAAAGGCAGGGATTTTGTCTGCTTCGTTCTCTGCTGTAGCCCCAGCAACTCGAACACTGGCCGATCCATGGTGGGCACTCAACAAATATTTGCCAAAATTGGTTTAAACTTATTTACACTGGAATTAATTTATCATAGTATTTACATTGAACTGTTTTTCATTTAAACTACTCACATTATACACATGCTTATATCCTCAGATATCACACCAAAAAAGATTAACAGAATGGAGAAGCAGATGTTACTGTTTATTTGCTTATCTGTTCGCCAAAGGGGGCAATTCTTTTTGAGCTTTCCTGTTCTTTAAATGGAATAGTCGGTACCACACTTTCACAATTCTTGCAGAGGCATTTCAAAGACCTCAAGACTTAACCTGATCTTATCTTTTGCTTTTAAAGCTACAAACATTTTTGTGTTGTGGAATTAATAAAGAACCAGCTGGATTCTCCCAAAGGGAGATATTTAGTAGAATGTCTTTGATACACATGCACGCGCGCGCGCGCACACACACACACACACACGCAAACACACACATCTCTGTAGAAATTAAGGAGAATAGTTGACAGGAAAATCATTCTTTGTTACTTCAAATACATTTCATACTTTTAGTAAAATATAACAGACAAGTGTTTATTAACTTGACACGGCAATGAAAATACTTATTATGATTAACTGGATAACTTTGTAGTCAATGAGGTTTTTAAGAACTAGTTTCTTTCTTAATCACAACCAGATATTTCTATTTTAAATATACAACCCATGATAGGTTAAGTATATATGATGGACGGGACACAAAAAGGGTGGTACAGAGGTTCCTCTAAAATTTAATTTTGGTTTGCTACACTCACATATTTCATCAATCAACTCATTTTTTTAAATTCCCTAAAACATCTGTTTAGATTCACATTTGCATTGCTAAAAAAATCTCCTCCATATTAAGACCAGATTTCATCGCACCTATGGTGAAATTTCCCTTCTTTAAAAAATGAAACACATTACGTTTGCCTATGGTTTATACTTTGAAATGAAACTGAAAATAGATCAAAAGCATTTTTAAAAATAACATCACCACCAAAGTGACTAGAGACTGTATCACGATAATCTCCAAAATATTGCTCTTCACTGCCTAAGCACAATCGACTATTATAGATCTATTTTTACTCTGAATTTGTAAAATATATTTTTAAGACTACAGAATTCTCCTTCATGTAAATTTAACATATTCCACATCCATCATTTGGTGTAGGCTGAAAAGCTTGGTTGATTCCTGTTCATCTGTAGTAAACAGGATTTATAGGTCATAGATTAGTTCTACGAAGTCTTTTCCTGTCTTAAAAAGAATCTTTAAATCTGTGGCTGAAGATAGATTTTGCTAACCCCAGTGCTGTTAAAGGATTAAAGCATGAGATATTGTTGGATCTAAGCACTGAATATGTACATTCTGAGCCCTTTTTTTCCTCTAGTCATTATTGAAAGAAAAAACTATGTCTCTAAATCTATTTTTCCATTGCAAATGTACTAAAGGAAAAAAACCTACTTATGAAAGTTAGGTATATTTTAGCAGTACTATATAACAAAGAAATATAACTACCACTGGAGAACTTACATTTATAGGTTAATATTCACAGAGTATTATTCCATAGATATTTAAATCACTGTCATCACTACTAATGAACGTTGCTTCCTATTTCCCCAAGATAGACACTAGCTCTAGAAGTCTGGTAACAAGCATGGGTCATATAGACTTCATTTCTTTTTCTATTCTTTGCCAACACCTCCCCCACCAATGGCCGTGGCTCTTCCTTTGTAAAAATAACCCTGTTGACTCCACTTAAATGTCACATTGGCCTAAAGCCAGCAAGGGCAGTTAGCCTCATACCAAGCTACAGCCATCTGTCAGAATATGCTAAAAAAAAAAAAAAAATCAATGAAAATAGTTGCTACCCCCTCTTCTGGCCAGCCATGACTCCTCCACACAGTTATGATCTGTCTTTGTGAGTTGAAGTGGTTATGTTAATATCAAATCCAAGTTCTCAAGAGTATTAAATATCACAGAAAAATCTTTAAGACTCATTTTGGTGACTAGATCATGGTTAATGTCCATCATCATCACTGAAGGTTTGTCAAAGTTAAGGTCTAGAGCCAACATTTGGCCAAAAATTCCCCACGGGTAAGAGTATCAAGGGGAGCCCGGGTGGCTTAGTCGGTTAAGCGTTCGACTTCGGCTCAGGTCATGGTGTCGCGGCTTGTGAGTTCAAGCCCCGCGTCGGGCTCTGTGCTGACAGCTCAGAGCCTGGAGCCTCTTCAGATTCTGTGTCTTGCTCTCTCTCTCTCTCTCTGCCCCTCCCCCGCTCACACTCTGTCTCTCTCTGTCTCTCAAAACTAAATAAACATTAAAAAAATTTTTGAAAAAAAGTATCAAGTGAACTTTGAGTTAGGAGTTTGAATTCAGGGACAGCAAAGAAAGCAAACAAGGCAAACTAAAAATGGCTGTAATTCAATTTCAAAGTAAATCCGGATGAAGAGGTCAAGAAAGCTAAGAGAACTGTCCCAGTTCTCTGCAGGGAATGGGGGATGTCTGAGTTTCTGACAGAAATGAGTACTACTCCAGTTAGCTGTGTGTTAAAGGCAGAGCAATCTACTCACATACAAAGTGTGTGGACAGAATAGAGAGACCAATATAGAAAGAAAAGTGGTAAGTCCAGTTTCTGAGAAGCTAGTAGCAAAAGCCAGGGCCAACAGAATGGAGAAAGGAGGAATGTGATGCAGAGGAAGAACAGAAATAGAGGAGGAAACTAAAATGAGTGTGCAAATCACATGTGAGATCTAAAATAACCCTTGTAACAACATTATGACAATGAGTGTTATTAACGCAGTTTCAAGGTCAGGGAGCTAAGGTTCAGAAAGGCTAAATAATTTTCCCAAGTACAGACAGCTAATAAGGAACAAATTCAAACCCAAACTCACATCTGTTGGTTTCTACAATTGAAAGTCTTAACCACTCTTCCAACTGTTATGAAGAAGGCACAACATTGTACCACTAAAGGTATATAATAGCTTTGGAAGGGAAAAAAAGACTTTCTGGAAAAGAATCAGAATAAAAGGATCTTCAAACTGAAGTATATCCAAGGACGAGTCTCTGGGTAAGGAAAGAGAATATGGCAATTTAACAGCAGGAATTTCAGAATGAAATTTTGATTTCTGGATCATAGCTTAAAAATTATGGACTTTTGGTTCGAGAATGATTATTTCTTCTTAGTATTAAAAGGAATATATTTGCTCATAACCAGACAACCTAGTAAAGAGGGTTTAAATGGCAATGGAGGGGTGCCTGGGAGGCTCAGTCAGTTAAGCGTCTGACTCTTGATCTCGGCTCAGGTCATGATCTCATGGTTCATGAGATTGAGCCCCACATCAGGCTCTGCACCGAAAGTGCAGAGCCTGCTTAGGATTCTCTCTCCCCCTCTTTCTCTGCCCCTTCCCCACTCTCCCCTCCCTTTTTCTCTCAAAATAAATAAATAAGCATTTAGAAAAAACTAAACTGTTAAAGCAGTTTGGGGAAATAATACTATCCTTTAATAAGTAAATAAATAGGCAACAAATGGCAAATGGAGGAAGAGGGAGAGGAAGAATAGAAAGAATAACACTTAATATTACTGAATTGGTAACTGGTGACAATGCATGACTTTGAGTAGACTTTTCCTTCATTTTGCACCTAATGCTGTCCCATGGTTTTATTATTAATTACATGTATTAGTAGTAATAAATTACTTTCAGGTCATTTTCTCAGGAAAATCTCTACTTTCCCATTTCCCTCCCTCCACACTTCCTCTGGGTTAGATCTACCACCTCCAAGTGTTCTGACCTTGGAAGTACTTCAATTTAATAAAGCACTTATGATACTGTTATTTATTTCACTTTGCCTTCTTTTTTTTTCAATTTTTTAAAAGTTTGTTTATTTTTGAGAGAGAGAGACAGAGTGCATGGGGGGGTGGGGGCAGAGAGAGAGGAAGACACAGAATCCGAAGCAGGCTCCAGGCTCCAAACTGTCAGCACAGAGCCCGACGCAGGGCTCGAACTCACAGACTGCGAGAGCTGAAGTTGGACACTGAACCGACTGAGCCACCCAGGTGCTCCTCACTTTGCCTTCTTTACTACAGAAAGTGGTTGAACATAAAGACCCTGGCCCTGTATACAGCCAAGGTTCAAAGTCTGACCTGGATCTGCTCCTTCCTACCTGTGGGATTTTTCAAAGTTCTTTAACCTGTCCTTACCTCAGTTTCCTTACCACTCAGTTGAAGATGGGGACACTAATAGTATCTACCGCACGGAGTTATTTTAAGGATTAAAGCAACTGATTTATGAAGACCCAGAATGGTGTCCAGCAGGTAGCGATGCTATATATTTAGCTATCATTATTATTACAAGTACTATAAGCTTCTGGAGTATGTGGGCTCTTATTCCTCATAGTAGCTGTAGTGCATGACGAATAATCAGTAAATGTTTGCTGAATGCCTTGCTGTGCAGGGAATGCTTAATAATCCACAGACTGAGAGGTATACGTGAATATTAGATGTTTTTAGAGCAGATTAAAGCTAATGTGGCTCTCTGAACTCTGGTGATTCTGAATTCTCCTCTTTGCCAGCATGTCAGTACCAGATTCGTATATCAAAAATAATGTTTATTGTATACTTTATGTTAAAAATAATATTTATTGTATACTTTCTATGTGCCCAGCTCTGAGGAGACAGTCTACGTGGATTATCTTATTTGGTTCTCAGAACAAGCACACAAGGGAGGATCTGTCATTTCCTACATCGGACAGATGGGGAATCGAGGCCCATGGAGGGTAAGTGACGCGTCCCAGTTCATGACCATATTAAGTCACTCGGTCCAGTGCTGTTTGAGCGCACACACTGACACACATCACCCAGACTCTCCATCTTCATCTTTGGCAATGTGCCCATCTTTCCAGGTTGTGAAAGATGCATCTCTGACTCCGCTGCAAAAAAGATCATCCAAGAAAAAGCTTAGAGGAGGAGCTGGAAAGGCTGATCTCTGAGTAAGGGAGGGCTCAGGGCAGGACATAATCCTGAACGTAGTGGGTAGTGGGGGAATTATTTCTATGAATGACAGAAGGCAGGGAAGAATCTAAAAGGCGTTCTGTAGATTTATCACAGGGCAGTCTTACAAAGCCTCATAGACATGTGCGGTCAAAACCTAGGGGAGGGAATGGTTCTAATGATTGGAATTTGGTGGTTGCTATAGATTGAATGTATCCTCCCAAAATTCCTATGTTGAAACCTAACTTCCAGCGTGTTGGTATTCTGAGGTGGAGCCTTTAGGAGGTGATGAGGTCGTGAGGGTGGAGCTCTCATGAATGGAAAACCCTAGAGAGCTCCCTTGTCTTTTCTGCCATGTGAGGAGACAGTGAGAAGATAGCGGTCTATGAAATAGGAAGTGGGCTCTCACCAGACACCAGATTTGCCAGTGCCTTAACCTTAGAGTTCCCAGCCGCCAGAACTGTGAGAAATAAATCCCTGCTGTTTAAAGAACCCAGTCTATGGCATCTTTGTTACAGCAGTCTAACTGGACTAACACCGTGGTGAAAGAGTATATTCTATTTGAAAGCATGCTAAGAGAAAAGTGAAGGGTTGTCGTGTTTACCTGGGGAAAGCATGAACATAAGGGTAGAAACATCTTTAATTAGATGAAGACAAAAATAGAAAGGGACAAAAGTAGA
This sequence comes from Panthera uncia, assembly GCF_023721935.1. NCBI lineage: Eukaryota > Metazoa > Chordata > Mammalia > Carnivora > Felidae > Panthera > Panthera uncia. The sequence continues at coordinate 97,961,094 of NC_064817.1, forward strand.
GCTGTTTCTTGTGTATAATAACTATCGGTATTATTATTCTAACATTTATCAAGTGTTTACTATATGCCTGCCTGCTTAAAAATACACTGCAGATATTAACTCCTTTAATCCTTACAACGACTTTATGAATAGGTGCTACTGTCATCCGTACTTTCCAGATGAGAAAACTGAGGCGTGGCAATGTTACATAATATGTCCAAGTTCATACAGTTAACAGATGGTGGATCAGGGAGTCTACAATAAGCCACTTGCCCAGTTGGAGGAATACATACCACAAAAGTGCCCTAAGAGTAAGGTGAAATAAACATGAGTGATTTCAACTCCAAAGACATCTGCTAGATGCATCATTTAATCAAGGCAGGTATGTGACAGGTCCCCCACCTCCCTTGTTGAAAACTCTACCTCCTAGAAGGTAAAGAAATTAAGGATATTTGCTTCTCTCACTGAGTAGAAAAGAGAAACTGGTGAGTTAAGGTGATAGGAACATTTCAAGAAAGCAACCATTTTAGCTTAAGAGTCCCTAAGATACACTATGAAGCAAAACCCTAGACTTCAGGAAAGCAGTTCTTTAAAGTGAAGTCAGTATGATTCCACACCCTGAGATATTTCAAAAAAGGAGATGGATTAAGAGTTGGAAAGGTCTGGGCCTACTGGGCAGCTCAGTCAGTTAAGGGTCCGACTTCAGCTCAGGTCATGATCTCACAGGGTCTGTGAGTTCGAGCCCCATGTCGGACTCTGTGCTGACAGCTCAGAGCCTGGATCCTACTTCGGATTCTGGGTCTGCTTCTCTCTCTCTGTCCCTTCTCTGCTCTCTCTCTCTCTCAATAAAGATTAAAAAATTAAAAAAAAAAAAGAGTTGGAAAAGTTTCTTGCCTATTGAAACCAGTATGCCTGTACTGGGTGCTCTCCATTCAGTTTAGATTTCCAAAGAACACTTAACAAAAGAAAGAGATGAAAATCAAGGATAAATAAATGTAAGACAGTGTGATGAAAATAATGCTAAGAAAGTTCATACACCAAATGAGCCTGAAGCTTGAAAAAAAAAAAAAACTACTAAAGATGACAGAAAGTTGTTGGGTTGTTCTTAGATATATGTTTAGATTATGGATTGGATAGATGTGTAACTCATGCAATGCTATGGCATGACCGAGATCAGGGAGGCCTTCTCAATGACTAGTCTTCCCTGTGGAAAAGAATGATCATAGACTTAAAAGGGTAAAGTAAACATCAGTAAACCATAAACTGAAGTCTAAGATAGTCAAAGTGTTCCTAAGAAGGCACTCAACTGTTCTGAATGAATTAAAATTCTATCCCGGGAGTGGTGACAAGTCTTATAGATTTTATTGCCTAGTCTTAGTTGCTAAAGTTTCAGGACTGTGGTGTGGGTGATAGGTGTCAGAAGACCGGAGACAGCAAACATTGGCTTTGGTTTTTAAAAGGAACAGGAAGCGCATGAGATCTTTAGACTAGACCAACGGATATCATGTTGACTGAGTGCACAATTCTAGAACATGTTATTACAAGGAAGATTTGTAAGCACTTTTTAAAAAGATAGTAACCATGAGAAGGCAGCACAAATTCTCCAAGAACAAGTCATGTTAGACAAATCTCATTTCATTTCTATTTTTGACATGGTTTTTGGATTGGCAGATCAGTAAAAATGTAGGCATACTGTATCTGGATATCAGCAAAGCATCTGACGAGGTCCCTCATCAGATGCCTGTGAACAAGGTGGGAGAAATGTGGGTTGTGTGCTAGCAAAACAATGTTGCTTGATGGACAAGCGTCAACCCACAGGAAGGATTCCACTGGCATGCCACAGAGCGCTGACCTTGATCTTGTCCCAGTAATGACTCACCTAGAAATGAGGAAAGCATACCTCACAAAACTGCAGATGACACAATTATGGGAGCAATACAATGCAAATACCTCGTGTGGCAGAATTAGAATTCAATTACATCTCCACAAGCTAACAAGGTGAAAGCAAATGAAGCCCAGTCAAGGCTCTAAACGTATTCCCACCTGCCTCCCATCCCAAACACACAATTAAAAAAGCTCCAACTATGTAATTTTAGAATAAAAGTGGCTTAGCCTCAGAACTTGTGAAGAAGTTTTAAGAGTTTGGTTACTAAGCGTTCTCAACAATGTATCGGTAGTGTTACGTAGCCACAAAAAAAAAGCTGACGTTGGCACGGACAGCATTAACAGAAGTATTTAGTTTAGAACAAAGGAGACAACTGATTGTTGGTAATAGCACAAATTTCTGAACGAGTCAATCGAGGTGATTGCTGAGAGTCCCATCTAAGGTACATCAGCTCTGCTACCCACCCTTGCTCAAGGGGCAGCCGTAGGTGGCCATGCTGTACGTTTAATTACATAGAAAAAGGTGGCCCTTTTTCTCCCTTGGCCTCACCTGACTGAGAGAATACTGTTGTCTCCCCTTATCCAAGGGGGATACATTCCAAAACCCTCAGTGGATGCCTGAAACCACAAATAGTACCAAACCCTATATATACTAGGTTTTTTCCTACACATACCTATGATAAAGTTTCATTTATATATCAGGCACATTAAGAGATTACCAACAACAATAATAAAATAGAACAATTATAACAATATATTATAAGAAGTTATGTGAACGTGGTCTTTCTCTCAAAATGTCTTACTGTACCGTACTCACGCTTCTTGTGGTGATGGGACACGATAAAACGCCTACGTGATAAGATGAAGTGAGGGCAATGACGCAGTGTGTGAAGCTACTGCTGACCTTCTGACGATAAGTCAGAAGGAAGAACATCTGCTTCCAGACCACGGTGGAGCGTGGGTAACTGAAAGTGCAGAAAGGGGCAACTACTTTATCTTGAAAAGATGTTCTCAATTATTTGAGGTGACCTGAACGAACTCTGCACCTTGCCACCAAGGAGTCTAATAACCACCCCCCCCCCCAACCTGCATTCAGCCCTGGCCATGACACTTCAAGAGGAGTTTGGTCAGCAGTGTGGAACTGTGCTCTAACGAGACCAGGCTGGAGGATTTGAAACCAGCCGATGTGAGGAAACGGTGAGGGAACTGGGGAAACATTTACGTCAGAGAAGTACGGAATCAGGAACGGTGAAGGGCCATCGGGTGTGTGAGGGATTTTATTTATTCTGTGAGATCGCAGAACCAGATCTGGGAGAAATGTTAAGAGGTGGGAGATTTCGGTTCAGTAGGAATCCTCCCGGAGTTGCTGGAGGTGGAATGGAATGCCTCAGGAATGAATCAGTTACCTATTTTGGAGCCATTTAAGCCGAGGCAGGTGACCACTTAGTAAGGACAGCAGTACTACCTTTGAATTGTTTAATGCTTTGCAGTGTATGAAGCACTTTCTGCCACACCAGCTTGATCTTCCACACACATCGAGACAGGCATTTTTACATTCATTTTCACAGCTGAGGAAGCTGAGGCTCAGAGAGGTTATGTTACACAGCTCATGAGTAAGTGCCAGTGTGCCCACAGAGATACCCTTTACTGACTGCATGTGAAACAAACACTTGAAAGGATATATTTGGAAAACCCTAGCTCATCAGGCTGATGGGGTTTCTAGGTTTGTAGAAAATTTGTCCTTGTGATACTGAATATATTCCCAAATGTACTAAAAAGGTACTTTCTGCACAATCTCACATGAAAACTTATGTTCTTCTCTGCGTCTTAAGAAGCTGAGACCAATTAATACATTCCTTGCATAGATACAGAAGGTCCGTGGGTGCAGTTTGTGCAAACATGCCTAGATGTACATTTCAAATAAGAATAGTTTTCTCTCTCCATTTGCCTGAGCCCATTCCCCACCCTCCTTCCAGATTTCCTGTTATTTGGCTTCTTAGAGGGAAGGAAGTATGTTTTGCTTGTTATGATTGCTAGATAACCAGATTGCCCCCCCCCCCCCACTGCTTCCTTAGCTCTCTATCACTAAGCCATACAAAGGAATTAAAAGAATGAGTACATTTTTAAAGAAGATGAGTAAATCACCAACATTAGCAAAATCTCCTTGAAGATACCCATTGTTCTCTGCTGCTCTCACTTCATTCACCACCCTCTCTCAATTAAAAAAAAAAAAAAAAAGAAAGAAACGATACACAAACACTGTCACTAGTACAGTTCTCATTGGGTTATCTTCACCATCGGAGCGGACTGCTGTATTTTCTCTTGGGAGATAACAGAAATATCACTTTATGAATCTATTTAATCTAGTAGTGATGGATGATACAGAATTTCCTGGATTTGAGCCATAATGCTCTCAGTTTGTTGGTGATGACATACTCACTGATGCCATGGCTGGCATATAACTTAATATGCTAAGAAAAAAATAAGCAGTCTTATAATGTCGGTTTATTAGTCCTCCCCTTTCCATTCCAATTCCCAAATATTAGGACAGAAATTGATCAGAGTTGACACCACACATTGCTTATCAAGTGATATATTATACCCCTTGTTTACATACAAATGTGCTTAGAAAAAGCTTCAGTAGTAGGTCCAAATAAGGCGTATAGAAGGCAAGGGGCAGTCCTTGAATTTAAAAGATTAAAAAAATAATATGTTTTATTAGGTAATGTTTTTCTATGTAATGTTTAATATGTAACATTTTTCTAGGTAATGTTTACTAGAAAGTTGGAATTGTTTTAGTTTAAGATGAATAATTTCTCATTTAATTGCATCTAGTGCTAACGTCTATTCTACAACGGGGGAGGAGTAGAACTTTAATCCCATGACAGAGATTTGAGGAATGACTCTGAAAACCCAAATACATGAAGTGCTGGAAAAACAGAGGCAAACTTTTTGGTCAAAAGACCAAACTTCACCCTAAAGGCAGGATCGAGTTTTTAAAAGGACACACGGACCTCCAGTTTATGAAGGTCCTTTTTTAAAAGGTTCTTTTTGAAAAGGTTGTTTTAAAATTCCTTTTTTAAAAACTCTGAAGTCAGCTTACTTTTCGAAAGAATCTTACAATAAAACCCGAAGTATCGCCGTTCCTCCAACTGTGTCTGGATTTTCCTGTAATGTTGCAATTTCTTGCAACAGGGTACAACTGCCTTTTACTTTGAGGATGCAGATGATAGTTTAGATAATTGCTTCGTTTCCTAGGTTTTTGTGGATGGCTGCCCGTGGGGGGTTTATGCATCTGTGTTTCATCTTTCCACGTGAACCTGATCTCGTCCATGTCTGTGAGCATGCCTGAATCCAGACGTGTGTGCCCGCGTGCACGTCTCTGCTTATAGGGGTCTGCCTTTTGCCCGAGCCTCTGGGGGTGTATCCCTGCGTGCATTTGTGTGTCGCTGCAGATGTCTACGGTGACATGAGTTTCTGCGCTCAGTGGCATCATCCTCTGCCAATCTTTAAGTTACTGGGATCGATAAGAGCTCAAGTACCTGGTCTCCAATGGTATGTTGCTATTCAAGACCCAGCTGTTATGCAGATGAACAGAATCCTGTGTACTGGTTGGGGGAGCTGGAGCAGCTGGGCTGGGCTGGCTTCGGGTAGTCATCGATCTCCTCTGAAGAGAGTCGGCTGCAGGGGGTGGTTTCCTGGCGCAGGTGCACGCATGCGGAGGCGGTGGTGGAGGCGGGAGGGGTCTGAAGGTGAACTGGTTGTGTGGGCTGCTCTGCATGTCTAAAGAAAAGAGAAGAACACAATATAGAGACTTACTCTCCCACTTGGCAGTCAGGGAAACACAGCTTGTCAGACTCAGGATTTCAGAATAATATAACCTGTGGGATGGGGGCAGAGTTTTAAGTTCAGTCTATCTGTAAAAATGTCACTTAACTTACAAAAACACGTGCAGCACGCTTCTGAAATGTGAAACATTCACAGTTGCATTTGCATGTAAATTCTTCAGGGCTATAGCAGCTAAGAAGTAAATGAGGCTGCCTCACACAATTTGTCATAGTTTCTGCTACCGAACAAATAAATCATCAACAAGACACTAAGTTACAGAACAGAAGTGAGCCGATTTCCATCAGTTGCAAAAGTCTCACTTCGGAAAATACCAGTGAAAGGCACAAATTTGTTGCGAGAAAAAAAATCATCCGACACTTCAAATAAAAGTATAAGGCCACCTTCTGGCTTACCTCGGGAAAGGATGCTAGCCTGCCTACACAGGAGCAAATCCGTGCTTCAGAGAAACAGCTCTCGAGTGTGTAACTCGACTGCGTGAAATGCATCTCTTTGCCAGCCCCCAACTAAGAAACAGTGCTGCTTGGAAAAGGCAGGCTAAAAGGAGTTTGCTCAGGTTATTATATAGATTTCCATGGCCACGAAAAGCTCAGTCCACCCCCTCCCCCCACCTGCCACACCTTTCTAGGAGCTCTGCCATATTAGCAGCAGCTTAGGCAGAAGGGAAACAATTTTTTTTTTTTTTTCCTGCCTGTTTGTAGCAGGGGCAGCCTGGGACCACTGTCCTCAGACTTCTGTTGTTGCTGTTGTTTGGTATTTTTCCACTGTTTTCCTGGCAGGCACATGTATAGACAGCGAGTTAGGATTTGGCCCATGAGAAATGCCCCAATTAAACCCCTTTGAAAAGGAATCACTATCGTAGCTGATAGCCACCTCTCTTCCACAGGAGAAACATAATAGATGTCAAGTGATCTCTTGTAACACCAGCACGTTCTGGATAAACTTTGTAGACAGCATGGCTTTGTCCCACCTCCCAAATGACTGAGAGTTGAAAAGCAGAAAAATGCCAGAGGCTTTCCATGCCTAGCAAAGGGCTCAGCTGGTTTGTGCTGAGACTCACTTTGCAGCGGCTGATCACAGGGAAAAAAATAACTTCTTTCCATCCTTCTACCTCAAACTTGAAGTTTGAAGACACTGGCATGGTTTTCATATTTCAAAATGATACTGGTTCCCCAAGAGCATGACAAATTCTTGGCTGTGTTTTCTACTATAGATGGCTCTCCCTTTAAATATCCTTGCTGTGTGAAAAAGGGAATTGTACAAAAGATAGATAGGGAGGGGAGTAGTGATCATTCATTTTATACAAAATATTCCACTAGATAGTCAGCTACCCTTGTATATTTAAAAGGAACTAAAATGCTTCATGAATTTTTGAAATCAACCCCATTATTCCAGGTCCGGCCCAAATCCCATATCCACTAAAAATATCATCACAAGCACTTAACATCTCATTAATTTTTTTAAACCTCTGGGCTCATACTCACAACCATAACTAGAAGCATGCTCTCCCTCTTTGGGACTCAAAGAAGCATTGAATGCTAGAAGCCAAAAGACCTTTCACTTTGCAGATGAGAAAACTGATGTCTAGAGGACTGTTTGTCCAGGGACACTTGGCGTGGCCCAACCTAGAACCCATATCTCCAGACTCTCTGGCCAGTGCTCCACGCGCTACCCTGTGGATCTCTGTCACATGAGCTCTCTTTACCTCCTTAAGATTTAGAGACACAGAATCCTCCACATCTCCAGGATTTTTCACTTGCGACATACCACTTTACACCGTGACTATTTGTTCATATGTCTGCTTCCCTCCTTAGATCCTATCTCCTTCAGCGTCAGAAGGAAGGCGGTTGGGTGTAGTGGTATGCAGCCCTGCACACGCAAAGAGCACAGGATTTGGGAGGATGGCAATCCTGGGTTTGAATTCTGCCTCTGCCATTTAGAAATGTTAACTTCTCATTTGTGAAGGGGAGATAAGAATCCTTTCCCCTAGCCATTAAGCTTAATTCATGTCAAATGTGCTTGGACATAGTGCGTCTGTCAGTGACTACTTGTTTATTGAATGCAGTAGAAGGATGAAACTTCCAGGCTGGAAATGACCACAGGGATAACCCAGTGCAGCATTCCCTCCTCCCCTCTCCATTTTACAGATGAGGAACCCAAGGCTCAGAAAGGTGAAGTGACTTGTTCAAAGTCACTCAACTTGCATGAATTTGCCTGCCTCTGTCTGATGATTCCTGGCCAAGTACTCTTTCCACGTGCCATTTCAGGAAATAAGTATGATTCTCTTCTTGATTTTAACATTTATTATTCTTATCGTAGCTTGGGCCCCTGGGTTTGCAGTATTACAGTATCCCCTTGCTTTCCTGTGTTTTCGTCTTATCTACCAAAATAGACTGTGTATTTCTTAGAGCAAGACCACCTTCTACTTCTCTTGCATGTCACATGAGCACGGTGCTAGGTACAGAGTAAGATCCCTAAAAACTTTTATTTTGCTCCCCCACTGGGACCTAGAGAACCACCCTCAGCGAACCCTGGGCTCTTTCATTCTGATGTGGACACTGGGTAACTATTTGACAGTTCACTGAGCAGTAGGTCTCCCCCTTGTTGGTCTCAGTGAAATCTCTCCCACAGCCATGGGGAAGGACAAGGATACCCTTCCAAAGAGGGCGCTTAAAATCATGCCCCTCCAAGGCATGAAACGGGCAGCAGAGACACGCCACAGATTTGCCATCTAAATCAATGAATTTAATGATGCAAGCAAGGGAAACAGGGTGGGAGTCCAGAGTCAGAAGAAGAAAAGGAATCAATTTTAGGTGTCGGGTCCGGAATACTGCCAAAGGACACATGACATCTATTAGCTTAATCAGTGTTTGTGTCAGTACAGTTGTTCAAAAGATGGAAAGTCTCTATTCAGTACAATTGTTCAAAAGAAAGAATCACTCATTCTCATCTGGATTTATTACTTGCTGGATTGCCTCAAAATCTGGGCAAATTCCTTATTATGAAAAATGATAAAAATTCTACTTCGTTCAAAAGTACAGTTGTGGTATTATTAGAACATATCATACCATTTCTGCTGCAGGTAGAACTACCTTCTATAGTTATTTCAAATATATATGTATGTGTGTGTTGATTTAGATGTATTTTATTGTGTATTTTTGTTTCTACATTTTAAACATGCAGAGGTTTCCCTGCTTGTTCATATTGTCTTTAAAAGCTTTCACAATATTGGATTACTGCATTGAGTGGAATACATCCAGACCTTAAGCCCTTATGAAACGCAAATGATGTCAGCTTCATTCTTTTTTTTCACCTCGGGAAAAAGATGGAGAATGAACTGGTTCCCTCCCAAATGAAGTAATTTAATCCTTGGGCTCCATGAAATGGGATTTCCCAACATTAAACACTAATGAAAACTACATTAGGGTACAGTGTCAGGAGCTCTAGAGCACCAGTTCCAAGGGGTGAAGAGTCACATGAACTCACTTCCAGATGTATCTGGCAACCATACATTTCTGTGCCCAAGAGAGAGACGCAAAGGAGAAGGGGGTGGGTGGTGGGTGGGTAGTGATCATGTAAATGTGGATATCCAGACATACTTCTACAGCTTTCTGAAAGTAAATTAAGATTTCAGATGGAAAGGTCTAATTCACATAAAATACTTGGGCAGGATCCAGTTTCAGGTTGGAGGTTCTAAAATAACGTAGTAAGAAAATCTCTTGGGGGAGGGAAATTCCTCCAAAATGTATATGTAAGGCATTTTAGGCATGGCAGAACTGTTAACAGAAGTATAAACCTTCAGAAATGACATTGCCCTTGTCTCCAAAAGGTATATGGTGGTCCAAAAGAAAGTGGTCATGCATAGCTTTTTCTTTTTTAGTTAGAGAAACTCCTCACCGGAAATTAGAGTATCTCTACCCAGAAACACTGTGGGGGGACTGATCAAAGAGTTCATTAGGATGTTTTGCCCCCTATGCTTCATCAACACAGCTATAAGGTGTGTATAGCTATCAATTCAGCTATGAGGTGATGTTTGCATTTCTAACATTCAAGGCACTACACGCAAGATCATGCATTGGAAAAGGGCTCATGGGGAAGAGGAGTTTGGGGCACAAGACCTGAAGTCTGCTTATGAAAGTGTATGTCCCATGGGTTGTAACTTAGGAGTTACTGTGGAGTGATGGAAGGAGGGTTGTCTGAGTCCCACAGAAAGATCTACCCCCAGAGGTGGATGGGCGAGGCTCCTAACAACGTGGTGAACGAAGATAGCTGGCGGATACGTGCATTTGTGTATTCCTATGTGGTTCGTTCTGCTGGATGCAGTTTTCTGCCTTCCCCTAGTATTTCTAACAGATGAAATCGCACATATGCAGACATGAAATTTGTCTTATGTTCAAATTGTTCTCAAAGATACCAGTAGCCTGTGAACAAATTAATGTTTTCAAAACAAGAGCTGTAGCAGAACTGACTGTACATGGAAAATAATTTCCCATAAGTGTTAAAAAATAAATACTGTCATTAATACAGTAATGCCAAATGGATATTTTTTTTCCCTGAAAAATGTGACCAAAGTAGACACACGCTTAGTTTTCCCCAGATCTGTGTACTTAACTGATCAAACTTTTCTGTACCGATACTAGGACAATTTTTCCCCCAAAGTTACGATGCAGTGCTTCTGGCTAAAAGGAGCACATATATTCTCAGAGCTGTAGAAAAAGGTCGCAAGGAGTCAGAAAACATGTCTGCACTTCCTGGCCTTAAGTCTGTGTTTCATTACTTCACTGGCCAAACAGAAGACGGCTGGACGATACCTTGTCTGCGACTCTGGAATCGAAAAATTCCTGAAAACCCAGTTTTTTCCCCTAATTTACTTGGCAGCAAAGCCCGATGTAAACAGATATGAAGACGTTTATGGACTTTATTTCATTTGCAGAATTTTCATACTTTTAGCTGATAAAAGTATTGACAAATTTTATTAAAGGGTACTGGCCCACATCCCAGTCTGGGTGTTACATGATATCCAATGCATGCATGGCATCAGCTGTGTAAAATTGGAAAAATTCTAAATTTTGGAACAAAAGGACCCCAAAGATTTTTGATGAAGGATTATGGGAATGTATTAGTATTTAACCACCTCTCTGAACTCTTAGAAGGTAATATTAATTAATGCTTATGAAGGCCTTGGTAATCTACATGAGCACAGAACATCAAGGCACCAGGGGTTATTGCCATAACTACTTATGTCAAGTCTCTCGAGGCCAATTAGAAGCCTTTGGTTCCTTGGGTTGCTTTTCTGAGCTGTTCTCCCTCCTAGGCAGGAGAGAGGATAAAAAGAAAATGGTTTAAAAGAAAGAGATGAGGTTTATTATTAATATTAACTATTACTACTAATTCTAAATGTGTATTACCACTTTATAGTTCTTCACTTGCCACGAGGCACTTTCACAACCTGGGAGGAGGTGGTTTATAAATTCGCATGTTATGGCTAATATCCATTACCTTGATAGTGCTCAGTGATCACCAAATTAGTCTTAAGTGTATCTGGCTGTGGACATTTCTGTTCTCAACCGTATAATTATTATTAGAGGCTCAAAGAATATGGAGGTAAGAAAATTGGTTTTCAGAAGAAAATTGAGTCAACAAGTATACCTTACCACTTTTCTGGCTCAAATAATACTGCTTTAATATTAACGTACCGACAGCCTTTAATACAAGCAGATCCATTAGTTATATAAACCATTAGATTGAGAACAGAAATAAAGTCTATTAAACAGCCAATGTCTACTAGATACCTGTGCGTATGTATGGGTATGTGTACGGGCGAGACACAGACAACAAGAGAAAGAGGTAGGAGAGAGAAACAGAGAAGACAATTGGCAATTAAAACACATGACTGAAGAAGAAGAGTCACAGAAGATCTGGGGGAAAGGCCAACAATAAGTAAGGTTTTCCAGTTTACATGGTTTCAATCTGGTTCTAGGTTACTGCACTGTTGTCCAGGGTATCAGTTGAGGACTTTGAATGGTTCTCTTCCTAAGAAAGCAAGTCAGAGAGTATGTTCTATTAATTTTTGTCAGTTAGGTGGATGTCTGTTACAACCACTGGAAAAAAAGGTCAACACTGAAGCACCTATAATCCTGTGACATGTTTGCGCTGAAACTCGTATTTATGCTTCAGTCTCTCCATAAACTGATGCTTATCTTCAAAGGATGAGCTGGTCTACCTCCAGAAAGTTTAAACTTCCCATTTTCTAGGTCTCATTAATCTCTTTTCCTGTTCTATGTGTTCTACAAGCATAATATTGGGCCGAATATCCATAAGGCAGCCCTCCCCCAACCTATTTGTCCCTATCTGTTATAGGGGGGATCCAACTGTGCTGTGCGCTGTTGGCTTTTCATAGTGCAATTAGTCAATCTTACGAATAATAGTCAATATTGTTGCCAATAAGTGGCTGGTTTGTTAACTCAGTCAACTCTCTGACATAGATTAAGACTAACAAACTAGGACTTTACAATCAAGAAAAAAAGGAAGATCTGTGGCTAAATGCTGTTTGGCTTAAATTATTGAAGTAAATGTTCAAACTACCTAAACTTCTTGGCTGTGAAAACACAGGATGGCTACATCTCTGCTCATATTTTCAGAGTCGTCTGGCAATGTTAGAAAAGAAAAGAAAAGTGAAGTCAACACATTTGTTACCTATTCGTTTTTCTAAGTAGAATGGTAAAAGAGCTCTACTTTATAGTAGGATTTGGAATTTCAAATGTCAAGTTCTAAATATTAATATATGGTATTAATTAACAATGAAAATTAGTGGTTGGCCAAAGCCTTTTTCACTGTGGTCTTGAAGGAAATTCTATTATCCATTATGTACCAGGAAACAAGAAATAGATAATTGCCCTGTTTTATCTTATGCTGACAATGATGCTGTGGCTTCCATTATTAGGCAGTGAAGTATATCAAAAAGAAAATATAAAAAAGTAATGATCCTTAAAAGTTCATATTTACTTTATCCGCAAACTAAAGTCATATGTAGGTATTTCAGTTATTTTCAATCCCCAAGTTCATTATTTATTCCCAAGTAGGTAATGGAGGGTTATGAATTAATTGACAGTGAATCATTTAATAAATTAGCTAATAACAGATGTTCTGGAATTTTACAAAGTTTTCATTTTCAGAGCTTTTTTTTTATTATTAGACTATTACAAATGGTCACCCTGTATTTGTTCAAAATGCAATGGATGAAAATCATTCTAATGTTATTTATGAAAATGAAACTCTGTTCGGAGCACAAATCAAGAAAACATTATGACTGTGTCTAAAGCTCGAAGAAAAATATTTTTCATGCTACCATATGTTAAATAATGAGGGCAAGCTATATTAAGAGTAATAAAAAGCAAAAAGTAAAAAACAAAAAAAAAATCCTACAGGATAAAAACAAAGCATGGAGAACTAGGGAAGGCAGGGAAGGTTTTAGCCCCTCCACCGCAAACTTTATTTCCAATAAAGACTGAAGAAAAAGTACCAATTATTAACACCATCATCTAACCAATAATGTCTGGCGATTTGGTGAGAAAGTTGCCCCATACCCTATAGTTCCTCTCCCCCAGCACAACTTTAGGAACAAAGGGGACCCAGGGACACCCAGTGGAGTGGTGGAGAGGAGTTCCAGCTTCTGCACTTGGGAACTGAACAGGTACGTAGCCCCCACCTGGGGCAGTAGGGAGAGAGCACTCTTACAGCAGTATTCGTAAGACCAAACAATTCTCACATTTCACCCACGATTTGCTCGAGTTCAGCAGTTCTCAGCTACAGGATCCAAACATACCAATGTTTTGCAATCACTCATTACCACAGTAGAGGACTAAAATCCACAAATAATTTATTTTAAAAATGATAGATGAGGGTGGATTCAAGGTGATACCTCTAACAGTGCCACCCTCACCGACTCCATTTGGATGTACTTTCCTGGATGGGAGAGAAAGGGGTGGGGTTCAGCTGGTGCTAGCAACAGGTACAACTCTGATTCCATAAACCATTTTAATCACTATATCCACTTGCTTGTAAAATTATTATACGCATGCCAAAAAAGAAAGTGGGACGGTGGTGGGGGAAGATTGGGAACAAAACCCTTGGTATTCTCACAGGAGTGTTTTACACATGTACAGGTTATTCAAACATGTTGGGGCCCCAAAAATTGAGAACTGTGATTTTGATGTCTGATGGCAGAACACTACTGGCTGCCATCAACCTTTCTGCCTGATCTTTGGGTTACTGAGGGAGTCTCCTAAGAAGGCCAGAGTAAGTTTTATTTCCCGTCTGCAATCAAGCTATGCATCTCCTTGTCTTATGTCAGGATCTAGGTCTGAATCATCTTTATATCTCCCAGACACTTCACCCATAATTTTAGTCAATACAAGTTAAAAACTGTGTTTATTTGCAGATATAATTAATTTGAATAAATTCAAAATTTTTGTTTGAATTCAGTGAAGTTGATTTTTATTACAAAAGCAATTATAACAACTATGGTGTGAAAGAATGTTTTGTGATGCTAAATATCTTCCTTGATTGAATTCTTCCCATTCCTACTATTTGTTTTGGCATTGTGTGGGCACAGCTTGTAGCTGAAGTTTTCTGTCTGAAATGTTCATTGATTAATTCCCTCATTATTACAAATTTCCATTTTCCTGTTTTTCAACATGTTATTTTAGTGAGATGCTAAATAGAGGTATTTGTTGGAGAGGTGCCAGCATTAAGACATATTGCCAAGCCTTCCTTGTAAACTTTGCTTATGCTAAGCTATGCATATTTAACTCATTTTATTTTTCCTTCAAAATCTGATTCATTCCCTCAATTACATTACTGCTTATCTCCCTGGACTGCCTCCAATTTAACTAGGTCTTTATGGTTCCCCAAACAAAATGCAAGATTCTGGATGAACATCACCCAGAATACAAAAAAGTTATCTGACAAATTCTTTTGTAATGATGTCTTTTCACATGTAGCCTCAAATTACGTATAGATTGCACTTGAGACTTCATTAACTGGAAGATGGCTAATGAAGTCATGAGAAGGAAGCTCAATTAGGAAATATACTGATATATTGATATAGATGTGTCTGCCAGTGGATCAAGTGAAATGTCCATCAAAATGAGCAAATTAGTGGAATCTACTAATATAATGTTAGAATAAACTGAATACCTGGTGAATGCAGACAGGTTTCTCCCCACCCCCATCCCACTGAGATTTAAGGTATAGATAGATGCCTTAGGGGAAAAAAAAAAAAAAAAAAAAGCCTGTCTCAAGGAGAAGAAAGTCAGCCGGCACAAACAGAAGAAAAAATGAGAACGTATGTTGAAGAAACTATGAATACATGAGACTGTACTAATAAGTATAAATGGTAACCCTAGAAATTAAAGTATTGCATAGGAATACAGAAAGTTAACTCTTTAACAAAGTACTTTAACCAACATTGAGGTCATTTCAATAACTTTTTTCAAATGATTCTCAGGGGAAACATTTTATGTATGACAGAAGAGCTGCTGAGAGGGACAGAGGATTAAACACACATTGCTGATGTGAAGCTGTATGCAAAGAGACCTCTTGCGGTGCTTGAAATCAGTGAATGAGAGTGCATGGAAGCTCCTTCCTGTGTATTAATACTGGAAGTCGACACCACATCCGACTGAAGAGTGAGATCTGGGTTCACGGATGGGCGTGATGGAAACCTGGACTTGATTCAAGTTTGCTTTCCCTTTGGTTTACTCACCAACTGCAAGTAAGCACTGCAAGGAGATGAATAAAATTAGAATGCAGGCATGTGTACATGGCTCCACTTTGCGATCCTTGTACTTCACAAAGGCAAGCCTTGACTTGCTAGTCTTGGTGGCCTGCACAGAGTGAGATTTCTAACAGTGAAAGAACATAGTACTATGGGATTGTTGTCTTTTGTTAGCATTTGGAAACAGCTTACGTCAAGCATAGTTCTGTTACTCGGGAAGTGGTATCAGGCAGGCTTACTGTTCAGCTCCCCACTCTCCAAATTCTTGCTGTGGCAGCACTAGGGCAATTTTCCTCTATCTGTACACACAGTACAGGGCCTAGGTGTTTCCCATGCACTCTCACTCACAGGATTTCCATGGGCAAGTCAGGGCTTTCTAGTAGCGATCATCAAAAGTCAGCTGCAGGTCAAGGCATAGAGATATGTTATTACGGCTTATAACTTTCCAAAGAAATGATGGAGAAGCCGACGGAGAGAAGGAATTAAACCTAATTAGTTATGGAACACTTTGTATTCAGAAGTAGAAGACAGAGAGGAGAGTGTGTTGGTTTCATTTGTTTATGTTGAATGACACGACTCAAGCAGAGTATTTTCTCAACTACTAATCTACTTATGTAGAGGAACTCATCTCTATATGACTTGCTTAAATTAGCAAGTACTTCGTGACATTTCCAAATGACACAGTGGTTAAGTCACAGACATTAGGATCAAATCATTCTGGGTTTAAATCATAGCTCTGCTATTTGCCTTCAGTTTGATACTGAGCAATCAAACCTTTTCAAGCCTCTGCTTCTTCATCTGTAAAATCTCTCTTAATGTTTTTGTGAGAATGAAATGAAGTCACGTGTCTAAAGCACTTACTAGAGTGCCTGGCACATAGTAACCACTAAGTTAATAGTATTAAGTGAACGATCAGTTACTGAAGCCAGAAAAATCTATAAAATGCACGTACCATTGGGTAAGTAACCTAAGAGAAAACCTATCTGACTCCAGCATATTTGATTATTTAAAACTTCTCCATTACAGTTAAAAAACATTTCACAATTTTCACACATTTCTTACTTTCTTCAAAACGGTTCTAAGAAGCTATTATTGAAGTCATGAGTCAATATAAGAACAGTTGACTCCTTTCCTGTTCCTCCAAGCCACACCAAACACTCTCTATTGATTAGCTTTCTCATTATGCTCTCAGTCCCTTTTACTTCAGATAACAGACTCTATTTCATGATTTTTATTTAAGTGCTCTGAGTGCATTCACTTGCCTTTCCCCCTATACTAAATGATTTGGGGGTATACATGCATTTCTAAAGTACTTACTGCAGTAACACCTTGGGACTTTAACATTAGAGCAAAGGATATGAAGAAAAACCATTTTCATGAATACAACATTAGTGCTTTGTATTTAGGAAGCACCTTTCATCTGCATCTCTCAAAGACCTTCACAAATATTATCTGATGCTTTATTCACTGGGCGAAGCTGCAAGCAAAACCGCCTTTCAAAGAATTCCCTCAAAGTACATAAAACCCCACAAGGGAAGGGGCTGTAGATCGCTGGATAAAGTGTCAGGAATATTCAGAGACATTTTAAAATAGTATATACCAAAATACCCCCGAACAAACTCCGTCTGTTACTTAGAAGTACGGTGCTCCATGGGTAAAAGCTTTCATAGTAAATAAATACACAGCAACTCTGTCACACTGGCACCAGGATCAACATCTACATTATAAGCTAATGGTATTTGATCAATTATGTGACCATGTACCAACCTAATTTGGGGTAGATGTCTTGCCTTACACTATATCCAAATGTATTTATTAAAGCATTGCATATTGATACTCTACAGTAGTGTATGTAAAGAGCATGGACATCAGACCAGTGTTGTATGCTAAGAACTTAGCATATTGCCTGGTAGATGTTACGAACTCAGTTAATTAGTTATCGATATAATTCGTATTGCAACTGTTATCATGAATTTAGATTAGAAGACAGCTTTCTTGCAAAGAATTCAGTGTTGCTGCTGCTACTACGGTATCCGCCCCCCCCCCAAGGTGAATACGTTTCAAGACCCCCAATGGATGCCTGAAACCAGGAATAGTGCTGGACCTTATATATACATATACATATATATATATATATATATATATACACACACACATACACACACTATGTTTTTCTTATACATACATACCTACGATAAAGGTTAGTTTATAAATTAGACACAATAAGAGATTAACAATAACTAAGAATAAAATAGAACAATTATAACAATATATTGTAATAAAAATTATGTGAATGTGGTCTTTCTCTCTCAAAATACCTTATTGTAGTGTACTCACCCTTCATTGTTTGGTGATGTGAGATGATAAAATGCCTATGTGACGAGATGAAGTGAGGTGAATGACAAAGGCTTGTGATGTAGTGTTAGACTACTATGGACCTCCTGACAATCCGTCAGAAAGAAGATCACCCGCTTCTGGACCATGACTGACAGGGGTGGCTGAAACTGCAGAAAGCAAAACTTCGGATAAGGGGGGAACTGCTATAGTTCTTTTTCTGTTGCTTGTTAAGATATGTACCTGTGAAGTAAGAAGAAAGGAAAAACATGTCCCTCTTCTCTTTAGGAAGAGCAGCTCAAGATGGCGAAAGGTATGGCTACTCAGATGTTATCAGCTCTTCCAGCCTTCTGACTGAAACGTGTACACAATATCTTGTTGTCATAGAGACTGTGGCTAGGGATATGTCATTAAAACACACCATATCGGATTAGGGACTTTTTACAATCCAAAAGAAATAACTTCTCTAGAAGAGTTTTAATCAATTGCATTGGTGCCATGAAAACAAAACATTAATCTGCACACACTCATATTACCAGCTTCATTTACTGCTTCTTAGTGTTATTATTCTTGGCCCTCTATATGCTGTTACTGTATTTTCTTGCTCACATAATTAGTATGTTATAAAATTGGACTATTTTAAAAAATCGTTAAGGAAGAAGGATTTTGAAAATATTCTGAGGAGATGAATGCTTTCTTCGTTTTTGAAGAAAATGTGTTGCTTTAAGGTCATACATTGTGCCCATTTTAGAGATAGAGAAGTGAGGAGCCTAGTCCAAGGCCTTGGGTACTATGACATTGAACTGACTTCGTTTGCTGCCACTCAGCTAGTTGTCTCTCCCGGGATTCAAAGCAAACCACACCAATAGTGCTTCTCTCACATTTGCCATTCATATGTATTGCAAACAATGAAGATAAAACTCTGTGACTGAATTAGCTATGTAACAACTTATAATGAAATCCATGTAATGGGTTACTTTATTTGTAAGCCCATTTCAGTATGCTCATGCACGCATCATTAAACGCTTCCTTTTAGTTCTCAGTAGCAAATACTCTCATTGAAGCAGTACTTATATAATTTATGTGATCCTTATTAACAGTCTTTAACTTAGTTGGTATTATCATTTTATCCCAAGTTGATCCTGAAAAATATCAGAAGAGATTGCTTAACAGGCTTTCTTTAAAAAGACAACTGAGCGATTTGTTTATACTGTTTTTTTATCTGCACACTAAGACCTAACCATGTTTACTAACGAAATAACTATGGCTGTACAATAAATTCTCATTCTATACAATTTGCATTCATGATGACCATCTATCTACTCACAGAGAATATCAAACTGGTTTCAAATAAATGCTATTAGCATAAAATGGATTTCCTGAAACTATGAGTCATGGATAAGGGTTTTCCTTTTCTAAATACATGTTAGAATTAAGACAATGGATAAAGATGAGGATGGCTACGGTTAGGGTGAATCAAGTAGCCACTAGAAATGTTACTCAGTGAAACAGTTCTATTTTTTTTTAACTTTTTTTTAATGTTTATTTATTTTTGACAGAGACACAGAGCATGAGCGGGGGAGGGGCAGAGAGAGACGGAGACACAGAATCCGAAGCAGGCTCCTGGCTCTGAGCTGTCAGCACAGAGCCCGATGCGGGGCTCGAACCCACAGACCGTGAGATCACGACCTGAGCTGAAGTTGGACACTTAACCGACTAAGCCACCCAGGTGCACCCTCAGTGAAACAGTTCTAATGGTGGGCCCTATTATACAAATCCATTGTGTAATACTTCATGGATATGCCAAAATCAAAAAAAAAAAAAAAAAAAAACTCTAGGGGTATTAGATCTGTTTTTTTTTAAGTGAATTAAATGTTATTTTATATTTTATGGATTTTTGTAACTTGTTTTGCACCGATTACTAGATCCTTTATAACACAAACGTTCTAATGTAATTTATACAGCACCTCCTTTTGAAAGACCTGAAAATGTAAAAACAAACAAACAAAAACAAACCTCTGTTGGTCTAAACATTGCAACAGAAGTTTGGGTTTTTTTTAATGTTTACTTATTTATTTTGAGGGGGGAGAGAGAGAGAGAGAGAGAGAGGGGATGAATGGGGGAGGGGTAAAGAGAGGGAGAGAGAGAATCCCAAGCAGGCTCCCCACTCCCACCACCCTGGGATCATGACTCACGTGTGGATATACATCCAAAATAAATGAAAACAGGATCTTGAAGATATATGTTCATGGAAGCATTACTCACAGTAGCCAAAGGTGGAAGGAATGTCAATTTCCACTGACAGATAAATTGAAAAGGAAAATGTGGTATTTACAGACTATGGAACATTATTCAGCCTTAATAAATAAGAAAATTTTGTCATATGTTGTGACATGGATGAACCCTGAGAGTATTATATATGAAACGATACAGTCACAAAACTACTGTGTGGTTCTACTTATACGTGGTATATAATCAAACTCTTAGAAGGAGAATGGTGGCTTCCAGGGGCTCAGGGAGGGGAAACTGGGGAGCTGTTGTTCAACGGGAATAGAGTTTTGGTTTTGCAAGATGAAAATTTTCTAGAGATCTCTTGCACAACAACGTGCATATAGTTAATAATCTTCCCCTGTACACTTAAAAATGGTTACAATGCCGAATTTTATATGTCCTTTTCCCACAATAGAGAAGTCATGCCATTCTTTCACTAATTGAATGTTTATTTTACCTCATTCATATGGTAATTAACAGTATGATAATGAGGGTTAGTGATATCACAGTGCGGCCAAATGCAAGCATTATGAAGACAGTGGGCAAATTATAATAGATGATGACATGATTATCACTGTGAATCTTGCTAGTAGCAAAAGAATTGTGATGTTCTTGGTCATTTATGCTCTAATGGGTAAAAATAGTTTCAACGCACTGAATTCTGTAAATATATACAGCTCGTTCTTTAATATATTGAAAAGAGAAAAGTGATTGCATTTGGAAATCTTGGGCTTTATCAAACGATGATAAAACCAAAAAATGTATTTACTACTCACCAAAATCTGGAGGTAATAAAATGATAAATAGCCAGCTAACTTTGTCACATCAGGCTGCCATGACAAAATGCCACAGGCGGAGAGGTGTAAGCAACATAAAACCGGTTTTCTCACCTTCTGGAGGCTAGAAGCCTACTTGAAGGCACCAGTGTTGTCGGTTTCTGGGGAAGGCTTTCTTCCTCACTTGCACCTGTCCGCCCTCTCACTGTGTCCTCACAGGACGGGGAGAGAGTGCTGGAGCAAGCTCCCTGTGTCTCTTCTCATACGGGCATTAATTCCATCAGGACAGTTCTGTCCTCATGATCTCATCTAAACCTAATAGTCTCCCAAAGGCCCATCTCCAAATGCCATCACATTGGGGGTTAGGGCTTCAATGTATGAATTTGGCGGGAGACACGATTCAGTACGTGGCACCGACATATTCTACACCTGACCTGGATAATGTACTAACACTAAATAAACATTTTCTAAGACTCATGTTTTAAAAACTGGTTTATTTGCTACCATATCTTACATTTCACATTAGTAAGTACGTTCCAACACACAGGTGATTTTAAACTTTTTTCTCACGATACGTTACATACCACACTAAATGGCACAACTTATGAAGTAGCATTCCTTTAACAGTTATTTTGCTCATTTGGAATTAAAATGGCTAAACACTGATATAATTAATCTAGACCAGGATCCGGTCTTAGACATTCTGAGTAAGTGGTTTTCTACTGCGTTTAATTACTCTGCTCTGTGACAGAGAGGTGCAAATATCATTCCGCTTGTATACCGTTCCCATTATAAGACGTCATCAGTTACTGCGATTATGTAGCTGCCAGCACAATCCAAAAACACATTTAAATTTAAGACAGGGGAAATGAAGCATGGATTTCCCATGCTATCGGACCAAGATCACATGGTCAAGCAGGGGTAGCGCTCGCGATGAGGAAGCCTCACTTCATGTCATCGTCACTTCCCACCTTTATACCAAATGGTCAGCCTCACGTGTCTTTCAGAAAATACACTATAGTGTGGACTACGAAGAGCAAAAAATACATTTGTGTGTATTCTTTTCATTGACTAACCTCACTGCAAAGATTGCAGACATGAACCTTCCATTCAACCCTCTCTCCCCTTCCCCTAACCTGTTTAGCAACTTGAGAAATCACAAGAAACAGTGGTGGTCATCAGAGAAGGTCATACAAATGACACGGAAGTAGGGTAAGCACACACACGTAAACAAACTGACTGTATGAACAGGGAACAGTGAACAGTGGCAGAGTTTAAAAAAAAGAGAGAGAACATGGGGTGCCTGGGTG